>NC_133806.1:14158755-14433755 GCF_043250625.1 Sebastes fasciatus
TGACAGCAGCTACCTTGTCATAAGAAGTGCTGAGTAGCTGATCGAAGTCAGACAGCCAGGGGTGGCTCTCTGCGTCCCTCTTAGCCATCTCCTCCCACTCCTGCTGCAGCTTCTCCCAGAAATCCACATCACTCTGACAAAATGACAGATACACATCATTACTTCACGGTCTCCCCGCAACGTACATCATCCTGTACTATAGACGGATTTGACCTTTACTTTTCCAAGGGACAGACAAGAGTGTATTGATGGTGTTTTGTAGCATAACTAAGTCAAAAGAGAAAGATAGTAGTTTGTTCTTTGAACACAGTGTGCTTTAACCTCTACGTTACCACTGCTCCCAGTTAATAACCAGAGGCCGTATTACAGAAACAGCAGATCCTATCTTAACTGTTTGGTAACCATGGTAATAAGGGTTAGGACCTGATCTCGGAAAAACGCCATAACAGATGAACAGTTCCTAAGTCAATGTTCTTATCCTAACTTAAAATAGGAAAAGTGTATTACACAAGCATTCTAACTTCCCAAAATCTTATATTAACTCTCCTAACTTTAGGATAACCATTAAGCTGTCCTGACTTTCACTTTTCCACCACTTTCCTTCTGCTCTTTGGACATAAGAGCTGCCTTCCTTTTTGTATCACTTCACTTGTCAGTGTACTTATTTTCTTTTTGATAGCGTCAACGCTCCGTTGGATGGCGGAGACAGTGTCTGCTATCTTAGCCCTCTCTCTTTCATTTATCTCAGGAGTTAGTATTGTTGTAAATTTCCCAAAAAGAACATCTTTGGATTTCTCTACAGATGTTACCAACACCTCTAACTCATCTGTCTTGAAGTTAAGTTGTTTTTGCTCCAATTTTTTTGTATGTTTCAATGTATGTTTCAATGAGAAAAACAACAGTTACAAAGTTGTTGTACAAAGCTCAGCAAGATGAGAAAGGTAGCATCGGCAGCTAGGTCATAGACATAAAAGTTACAAAAGTATTTAGGATTTCCTAACCTGAGATAAGATAGGATGAATAAGATAGGATAGGATTCTTAAAGTTACTTAGGATTTGCTTCTGTGATACGAAATTGGGAAAAATCCTATCTTGGACTCTTCCTATCTTATCTTAAGACTTCGATAGGATGTTTCTGTAATACAGCCCCAGAGCTTTAGCTTTGTTTTTAGAGTTTAAGTTGCCATTGATTCTTGTCTCACCTCCACTGCAGCTTTAGCTTGTTGGAAGTCGGGTCCTGATGTGGCGAACTCATCAACCCAGGCTTCAGCCGAGTCTACGGACACCTGAAGAGCAATGACAGTGGTTGGCCTGTGTCAGCACGTGCTGGCTATAAAAATTATTATTAGAGCTGAGGATGGAGCATTAGACAGGAAAAATATAGAGGGAAGTGAGTGTGGAAGGAGATGAAAGAAGAAACAACACAGAAACTCCTACTCCTTTCTTACAGTTCTTCCTAATGAACTCTCGTTTTTTTTAAATCAAATCACTCAACAGCAACAAAACAATTAAATGCTGAGTGTAGAGGGATAGATAAGATATCTAACTGTGTATCTATCTAGGAGAGAAACTCTAAGTACAACACTAGTAGCAAAACTTAAATATAGAAAAACCTATCGCTGCCACGACCACCGAGGTCCTACCTGCCTGACGACCTTGGCCCACTGCTGTGCTTGTTTAGCTTTAACTTTCTCAATCTTCTTATCCTTCGCTTTGGGTTCCAAGGGAAGACTCCCTCCCCCCGTCGCCGTCAGGAACTATGGCGGGAGGCGAGGAGGGGTGGCGGTGGGGAATGGGGCAATGTTTTGAGGAGGAGGGAGCGGTTGGTGAGTTTTTTTTTGGAGGGATGGGCGGAGTAGGAGTAATTTTAAGTAGTAGGAGGAATAGATGAATGGCGGTTGTTAATTGAGGAAATGGCAAGCCGAGAGTTCGAAGGCAGGTCAAAAAATGGGAAAAGTACATGTCAGGGTTAGAGGGCGATTAGGTACAATGGAGCCATGGTGAACACATATTCATCAAAAAACAAGACTGAGAGCTACACATGCACAATATAATATGAATGCCCATTTCTGCCAGGATAAGAAAAAAGAAATAGACGAAAAGTCAGGCACGAAAAAAATAAAAATATTGGTAGGTCAAAATGATGTAATAGTACGTCAAAATCTTAGACCTACTATCTCAAAATGTTGACTATTTCATAGAAAATAAGTACAACTCTTGTAGAGCTGCAACAATTAATTCATTAAATTGCTTAGTTGCCAACTATTAAATTAATATCCAACTATTTTGATAATCAATTAATCAATTAGGGTATTTTATTAAAGAAAAAAAGTCAAAATTCTCTGATTCCAGCTTCTTCGATGTGAATATTTTCTGGTTTCTTTACTCCTCTATGACAGTAAACTGAATATCTTTGAGTTGTGGACAAAACAAGACATTTGAGGACGTCATCTTGGGCTTTGAGAAACACTTTTTCACCATTTTCTGACATTTTATAGACCAAACAACTAATCGATTAATTAGTTTATTTTTAATTTTATTAATAAATAAAGAAAATAATTGATAGATTAATTGAAAATGAAAATAATCGTTATTTGCAGCCCTAAACTCTTGATTTAAAAAGTCAAAATTATGAGATTATTAGTCAAACTTTTGATTTAACAAGTCAAAATGATAAAATAAATTATGAAATAGTAAGGCGAAATGTTGACTTTTGACGTATCTCGTCATTTTGACTTTTGTCATAAATTTGTTTTACTGTGAGTATTTTTTTTTATTCATATCTAACTTTTGATAATTTTTTTCTTTTCTTGGCAGAAATGGACTTCTATAGATTTGTGATTTCAGGGGTAAATCTAGTTAAAATCCAAAATTTGGCATCAGCTTTTCTCTTCCTGGACTGGATGAAGTCAAAGTAATTAACGCCAGTAAAATCAAGAACTGAAGTAAAACTGAGTCAAGGTGGGAATAACCAGAGCTTGAATGCATAAGAAGAGAAGCAGATAGTCATAAGAGTCCTCTCATTGCTGAACAAATTCCATCTGCAATGCTGCGCAGCCTCGAGCTTCATATTACAGCGAGTGTAGCGGCTGCTTTTGGTTACATTAGTGGAAAATGTTACTCTGCATCAGATACTGAGGTGATGAGTCACAGGGCATAGTCTATACTGTGCAAAAGTGAACCAATGTGCCTCCCCAGTGTGTTCCCAGTTGCAACCATCCCCTCCTCAGTGGGCAGAGACTCATACCTGGTTGAGGTTGGAGGCCCAGTTCTGAGCCTCCTCAGCCTGAGCTTTATCTTTGAGCTGTTTGTCTGTTCTGCTCTCCACTGTGACACTGCCCTCGCCAATCTGCCTAATGAATTGCAGGAACTACACAACAACGGAAAAAAAGCAAATGACAACAAAAAAGCATTTTACGATTGCCATCACTAATCGGTCAGATTTATACTAATATATTGCTAGTTTCTTTCCAAACCAACAACTATCTGTCAACACTAAGGCAGTAACCTTGAAAAACCACAATAAAACTTAAAGGGATAGTTCGGGTGTTTTGAAGTGGAGTCGTATGAGGTACTTATCCATAGTCGGTGTATTACCTACAGTAGATGACGGTCGGCACGCCCCCAGTTTGGAGAAACAGACAGGATTTACCGCACATTTAAAAAAACAAAACAATATTAGTTTAAGTGAATGCTATATTTAGAACATTTTAACCACTTTACATTACAGTCAGACAGCCCTTTCCGACGGGGAACTGAAGCCGTTGTATCCATCTATGGTCTCGCCAAAGCCACCAGACTCCATTGAAAAAAAACAGTAATTTTACCTCACAAAACACAGGAGTTGTTGGTCTGCCGCTGCCTTGATCGGTTAGTTTGTTTGTGCTGTTTATGACTTGAGTATGTTCGGATTCACCAAAGTCACATTATAGCACAAACAAACTAACCAATCAAGGCAGCGGCAGACCAGCAACGAAGTCTGGTTGCTTTGGCGAGAGCATAGATGCGGCTTCATTTCCCTGTCGGAAACACAGACTGTATAGCTGCCTGACGGACAAAATATTCTAAATATAGCGTACACTTAACCTGATGTTGATTTTTTTAGGTGGGTCTTTCTTTTAGGCGGCTAAAATACGTTTTACACTGACTGACTATGGATAAGTACCTCATTCAAACCCACTTCAAAACACCCAAACATTCCCTTTAATGTAATCAACATTACCAATGCACTATGCTCCCAAGGAACTACTCTACAAAAATGTTAAAGAAAAGGAGAAAGGATATGGTGGTGATAGAGGATAAAGGATCCAATGAATGACTGACATGGTCATGAACACACTGCTCACCTCAGTGTTTTGTAACTTGGGGTCATCGACCTTTGCGACAAGCTCATTGGCTGTCTGCTTCAGCTCCTCCCCTGGTTCATACTCCTTTGTCCTGTCACATTAACAACAAGAAAATGTCAAAATCAGGAGTTATAAGATTTAAAGAAACTGTTCTATTTCATTCTGCATACTGTATGTAGGCTGGGACAAATCAATTCAGGCTGAAGGCCTTTGCATTGTTGTACAAGTGAGCCCTTTTGAGGCCAGTGCACTATGAAAATGATTAGACATCTTACAAGGACAGACGAGGCTAGACAAAGTGTAACAAATTAAAAATCAACAGACACATCCACTTAATAAGTAGACAAGAACATTTTCAAGGTTCAGACATCCTGTGCTCATATTGTCTTTTATATTGTCTGTTAATTGTGCCTTTGCGCCACATTTATTGCAGTGTGCTTGGAGTAGCCGTTTATATAAACCATTTTTTATCTGCAAATTTTCAATGCTCTCTATTCATGCCTGTTCTAACCATTCGTTCTCCTTGTCTCCCAGGTCTCCCAGCCACAACTTCTCCTCCGACTGCTCCAGATACTCCTCAGCCCAGCGTCCAGGATCTGGAGCAAATAGAAAACAAAAGGAAACGGCGTATAGGCACTTTGTAAAAAGTACATACAATGCAAAAATAAAAAGAATTATCCAGGCCAAGTTTGCTCTGATGTCAGTTAAAATTGTTGACACATGACAGACTGATGATGACTCCAGAAAGATGGAGCGCTCATTAAGTAATGTGTGTTTCCAGAGTGAAACACAGGAGAGCAAAAACAAACTCAAGCTACCTGCAGCCTCAGCGATAAATTCTTTCGTCCAATCGGCATCTGCTGCATCCCCAAGAGCGATTAGCCCCGGTGCGGCGGCAGAGTCGGGACCTGAGAGGAACTCGGCCGTCCAGTCGCCGGAGAGGGCTAACGCTGCCACATCTGGAGCTACGGACATGGAAATATGTGGTGCTTAAAATGCTGAAAACAGTTTGTGCGCATACCATTGCTGCATTCACATAGAGTCAGGCAGACGTGACGGCAGACAGACAACATCTTCTGGATGGCACAGGAAAAACAAACAAACAGTCCGACGGAATGGCAGGACAGCAAAACGAATATGTTACTATGGTGATGGAATAAAATGCATTAAATGTGTAATATGTAATTATTCTAGTAATGCATGTAGCTATACAATGCAGCTTTCTTTTAATATTCTATTACAAACTTAAACAACTTTCTCCAGTGTGAGGGAGCCACATAACATCTAGTTGTAAATTCCGTCACGGAGGACGGCAAAAAGTTCAATATTTTAACTTTGGACGGGAATGTCGCCTACCGTTACCGGTACTTTCTGACAGCCTCACCTAATTTTACTATCCTGCTCTCATCCACTTGCATGACATCTGGTTTGCCATCTACCATCTGCCTGATTCCATATGAATGTAGCATTAAGCCTAAGCCATACAACCTATAACTGGTAAGCAACATACATGAGAAAAACATTTTAATAAAAAAAAACGTAATAGTTAATCACGTGTACCTCTCTGTGGAGCTTGTCTGTAGCTCTGCTGGTCAATCTGCTGCATCTCCTCCAACAGCTGACCCATGTCAAACGTGTGTGGGGGTCGAGGGGGCGCCTGAAGGAACTCATTCACCAGCTGCAGCAAAAAGAAAAAACTTTATTCTACTTTTTAGAGACTATATGAGGAAATTGCTTCCAATATACACGGAGCTGCACAGCTAAAAAAATACTTCAGAGTGGGGAACTTTTATTAAACATTATACAGTATTATAGTCAACACAATATGCTGAATATGTGAAGGAACATAAGCGCTGACCTCTTCTTCAGTTGCAATTTCAATGGGGGACGGGGGAATCTGAGAAAACAAGAAGGAAAAAACAAGGTATCAGTGACATGTCTTTTGTCAAGCAGCAATTTCACAAGGACACTGAAACATGTGCACTTTGTGGGACATTATTTGGCTGATAAATTCAGCTATTTGAACTACTAATGGTTATGTACTAATTACTCACTGTAGGTGTTGAGCGGTGCCGCCATGCCCCCCCTTCCTTGGTCATGTGACTGGTCAACTTCATGAGGGGATTGGATCCCCCACATTCTGCCTCCACCAACTCCCGCATCGCCATGGCAACACAAGGACGAGGCAAAACCCAATCAGACCACCTGAGAGCTGAGGAGAAAATGAATAGACGAATTACTCAATTTGTGTTTCTGGCAATTTGCACAAAATTCTGTCGGTGTTCAAGAAAGTTAATGGGATCACATTTTCACAGACTATTCAGTCAAAGTGAATCACAGTACTCAATAGTAGTGTGATAAATTCAAGAAAATTCAAAAGGAAAAATGCAAAGTATTAGGTAAGCAGTTCAGGCCCCACACTACAGATTATACAAAAACAAAATTAAGCACTCTGCACAGATGGACTTCTGTAAAATTGCCCTGTCAACATGAAACATTTTGTTTTTTATCTTAAGAAAAATTGAAAGTCCAAATCAAAAATGCACGATACCAGACATGCAGTGATTTTCACTCACTTTAAATATTCAAAATGTCCAACGTGTCCACAGCACTGTCACATAACCAAACTCAAGCTCCATCTGCTGTTTTCCATGTCATTTCCTGGCTTAGGGTGAACCATTAATAATGTGGATATGATGGCCCGGCAGGCATTCACAGCATATTTCACTCAGCTTGTCGGGTAAATTCAGAGGATTTTAGCTTTTAACTGCATTTAAGCCTTTACAAAGAGACAACGTTTAAAGCTATAATCACCTATTGTTAAAACCAAAATCACAGACTATAATTATTATCACACAGGGCTGGATATGAGTACATACTGTATGTCTATAGCACAGAATATCAAAAACAAGTCATGTACTGAAAGCTGCTATCAAATTCTGGTCATCTTTCTCTCTTTTTTTATCGATATTTACAAATTTAAATTAAAAAAATTTGCCAATTTCAGACATTTAATTTGGCAAAGATTTTCTACAATTTTGTTGAGATGACATTTAATCTAGAAATGTCACTTTACTTGACATTTTTGTATCTGTGTTTAAATGATACCCAGACCTGGAATCATGTCATCAATAGAAGTGTAAGAAAATATCAAAAATATCACGTATCGTGATTATGTTTGATGATGCTTTATCAATTCTCAAAAACACTGTATCGGTTATCAATTAATAGTTTACATACAAAGATTAACTCGTCAGTACTTTATTTAATTTGCAAAGAGATGCGCCCTCTCAGCGTATGTGTCCTCTCAAAGTAATGCTGTGATGTTGGATGTTACGGGGACAGTGATAAATGCAGATCTCATTGTTCTGATTGCATAAAAAAGTAAACTTTTTTACTAAGATTTTATGCATATGGTGGTGTGTTCTTTATACCATGACATTTTTCTTAAATATTGGATTTTAAAAATTGCAATATATTGCAATTAGTGCTGTGTATTGGCAAGAATCTGGAGATACAATACGTATCATGATACATTGGTAACGATTCATTATATTGTGATATATTAAGATACTTTATGCAAGGTGATATATTGAGGTTTTCTAAAATTAATTTTAGGAAAACTGTCACAGTGTAAAGAACACACCAGAAATGTTAGAATAGGCAAAAACAATAAATGTATACTGCATGCATAAAACTACACTTTTTGCATGTGATTGTCATAAAGTGGGCATGTCTGTAAAGGGGAGACTCGTGGGTACCCATAGAACCCATTTTCATTCACATATCTTGAGGTCAGAGGTCAAGGGACCCCTTTGAAAATGACTATGCCAGTTTTTCCTCACCAAAATTTTGCGTAAATTTGGGGAATCATTTAGCTAGTATGACATGATACAGATGGATTCCTTAGGTTTTCTAGTTTCAATGATACCAGTAACTTTACTTTAGCTTTAAAACTGAGCCCTCTACAACCTCCGAAGGAGCGATGGCAGGCCGTCAGATTTCTAAGAGGTTTAATTAAAAATTAATTAAAAATCGATAGTGTTTTGGAGAATCTATACAATATCTCTCAACAGAATATTGTGATACTCATGCGTACCGTCATTTTCCTACACCCCTAATTGCAATATTTGAAATTTATATTAGGTTCTATTTGGTCCTCATTTATCTGATGATCACTTACCTGATCCTCCAAAAGCAAAACAACAATACAATTTAAAAAATACAAAACTCCTTATGACGACGATTCAGTCCCTCTATGCAAACCCTGACAATAAAATGTGCTCCAGAGGAGACAATGCTGCTCAGTTCACTGACCTATATCCAGGATGAACAGCTGACAAACTGTTGGACATGCTGGCCTACTCATCTTCTCAACCCCCTCTGAAGGGATACGTAATGGTCACAATTTCCATAATGAACTGTCAGGAATAGAAATTTAATTCCCTGTCTACTCCACTCTACTCTACTTTACTGTAGCAGTGTTCACCTAAAATCATTACAGAAAATATTACACTCTACAGGTGGACTGCCCATCACTCTTATTATAGTCTAGGCCAGGGGTCAGCAACCTTTACTATCAAAAGAGCCATTTTAGGCAAAAAAAAAAAAAAAGAATCTGTCTGGAGCCGCAAAACATTTGAGCATTGTGATGAAGGTAACACAGCTTATAGTCTAAGTATATAGTATATAAGTCTAATGCAGTGAGGGCCAAAGAGCTAATGTACTACGGACTATTAGGGCCACATTGAGGAAAAAAAATCTGAGATTACAAGAATAGAGTCATAATATTACTAGAAAAAAGTCGTAATATTATGAGAATAGTCATAACTTAACGAGAAAAAAAGTCGTAACATTACGAGCATAAAGTCATAACTTAACAAGAAAAAAAAGCAGTAATATTACGAGAATAAAGTCATAACTTTACGAGAAAAACAGTCGTAATATTACGAGCATAAAGTCATAACTTTACGAGAAAAAAAGAAAATAACATAAAATGATTATTTTATAATATTATGACTTTATTCTCATAATATTACAATATTTTTTCCCCCTTAATGTGGCCCTAATACTCCGTCGTACCATAGACCTACAACAATGATAAATAAAAATGAAAATGTTAACAAAAAACAGTTATTCATTTCCATTTTTAAAGATCCACAGGGAGCCACTGTAGAGGAGCTAAAGAGCTGCAGGTTGCTGACCCCTGGTCTAGGCTGTAGATTTATGACCAGTTTATTCCTACTGATTCAAAGAGCTGTTGTACTGTATGATGATTCATTAGGGTTAAGAGGATTAGAAAGATATTAATACACACACTATTACAGATAGGACACGGTGACACCTCACTTCACCGTCACACACCTGCAAGGGTGCATTACCTGTGGAAGACAACTGCACATTCACAGTTTTTATTGTGACAATAATTTAAGTTAAAGGAACACCAACCTGTCCACATTCAAATCACAAATCAAAACTCACCTTTTTAGAACTGCTTTTAATGTATAATTAATATTGTGTTTTATTATCTTTTTATGATGTCCTTGTTTTATGATCTTTTTATCTATGTTAAGTGTCTTTGAGTTTTTAGGAAAGCACAATATAAATAAAATGTATTATTATTATTATTATTATATGAAACACCTGAAAGCAACCCTGCTGCCAGGTGTTTTTTTTACCTGTCACACTGCTGCCAGGTGTGTTTTTTTACCTGTCACACTGCTGCCAGGTGTGTTTCTACCTGTCACACTGCTGCCAGGTGTGTTTTTACCTGTCAACCTGCTGTCATGTGTCACACTGCCTGGGAGCTGCAGTGTGTAAAAAACCTGCACAGTTTTATTGTGAAATTAATTTTAGTTATAGGAAAATATAAAACACCTGAAAGCAACCCTGCTGCCATGTGTGTTTTTACCTGTCACACTGCTGCCAGGTGTCACACCTGCCTGGCAGCAGCAGCAGCAGCAGCAGCAGCAGTGTGTACTCTGATAGCATTGTTTTGATGCTAACTGTGGCTGCTTCAGTCACAAACAGCAACATTAGCTTGGTAAACGTGTCTCAGTGTGTCTCCTCTAATATAACCAACATTCATTTGAACACATAGTCAAACAGAGAGGACATTTAACCACTAAATGACCCATTAAAGGCTTCAAACAATAGAGAGTGTAGCTATCAGTTGATGCTAACAGTACTAGCTACCGTAGGGCCAGCGGTACAGAGCTCTGCTGTAGCCGCCAGAGAGGCTCAATAGACGGGTAACATGATGTTCATCTCACCGCCGACAGCTGCTGCTGCTGTAGCCGAACCGTCACCGTCACCGTCCCTCCTCTCCGGTCTGTCCTCTCCGTTAACCGTTAACAGTGTCAAACCTCCCCGGTAACCGTGCGAAAGCCAGCCGCTGTGTGTTATTATCTCTTCTCTTGTTATTTACCTTGCTGCTCCTCCATGACCCACAAAACCCTTCACCAGAGCGCACTGGAGCGTCCGACGTTGCGTTTACGACGTATTCTCCAACGGTCTTACGTAAGAAAACGTCACGGCGCATGGTTGAGGAAAAAAATAGCGAACGTAAGGTTTTTACGTAAATTACGTACGCGCTATGGAGGAGATCAAAGTCCAGTAAATCAGGAGTGTGTGGTTGCCAGGTGCAAAAACACTGTTATAGAGGAATAGAAATGTGTGTAGTAGCAATTCAATGATGTAAAAATACTCAATTACAAGTAGAGGGGAGGGGGAGGTTGTTTGGTTGCAATTACCCAGAAGTCTTTATAGATACATTCATACTTCCTGATATGTATATGTTCTTAATATGCCCTTGTACAAACTATTTCCTTTTATAAATGTAATGTAACTTATTATTTTAAATGGAGCTTCCCAGCAAAAAGTATTTCACATGATTGTACCTGTGTGACAATAAACATCTTGAATCTTGAATCTTGAATAATTAAATCTTGAAGATTTAAATCAATATCCCCTCACAAACACTAACCATACACTTCCACGCAACACACACACATACACACACACACACTTGTCTTTTTTGATATATTTACTGTTTTGTTATTGTTGTTATTATATATATATTGTTCTAATTGTTTGTTATCACTATTATGTAGTCATATTATTTATTTATATTAATCTTGTCTCTAGGTGGAGGCCAATCACAGCTGTGGAGGCACTGGTATAGTTCTTTATATGTAAGGCATTGATGTATGTATATATATATTTATATTAATATTTATATTTTGAATATCTTTTAATCATGACTTTTTATAGTGCTTCCTGTATTGTAGTGTATTATATGTAATGTATTGTTGTTGTTGTTTTTTCTCTTTTCTTATCTGGAACTTGAGTCTGCAATAAAGTTTGAATTGAATTGAATTGAATTGAATTGTGGTTGCCAGGTGCAAAAAAACACTACTATCGAGGAATAAAATGTGTGTAGTAGCAATTCAATAATGTAAAAATACTCAATTACAAGTAAAAGTCTTGCATGCAACATTTTACCTGAATAAAAGTGACATCAAAATGTACTTATCAAATGTAAGAAGTATTCGTTGCAAAATTGCGTCTTTAAGAGTGTTATATTTATTATATACATATATATATTTTTAACATTCTACATTTTTGTCAATCGTCTGTACAGCACTTTGAATTGCATTCAACTTGTTTGAAAAGTGCTATATAAATAAAGCTGGATTGATTGATTGATTGATTGATTGATTGATTGATTGATTGATTGATTGATTGATTGATTGATTGATTGATTGATTGATTGAACTAAGGGCATTTGCCCAAGTAATGTTAATGTACTTAAGTAGAATTTTGATATATTTGTACTTTGAGTATTTTTTATTTTTATTTTTTTTGTATTTTATTTTATTTAATAATTATTAATTTTCATAATTCTCATAATTCTACCTCACTACATTTATTTGAGATATATAACAAGTTGCTTCGCAGATTAGAAATACTCCCTAAAAAATATCATCATCTTATAAAATATGATGCAACAGTACACAAAATTATTAAAATTAGCTTCACCTCGACCAGCTGCAACATTATCATGCTACTTACAAGTATATACATCAATAATCAAATATAGTAATAAACCTACTATTGACCATTCTGCATGATGAGCGCTTTTACTTTTGATACTTTAAGTAGCTATATACTACTGCTTATACTTTTGTGCTTTAATTTATTGAAGTGCATTTTGTGAACGCAGTAGTTTTACTTGTAAAGGAGTATTTTTATAACATCTGAATACTACTTCCTCTACTGATTATATGCTGTAATATACGGTTATTATTAAGATGGTGGGATATATTTTAACTTCTATTTCAACTACTTGCAAATTTCCTCACTGTTGGACTAATAAAGGATTATCTTATTTTATCTTATATTAACTTATATACTGTTGGATAGTTTAATCTAAAACAGTGCTTTATATTTTATAAGATGATTTTGCATATTAAACTGAAAAGTAACTAAGTAACAACAGCTGTCAGATTAATGTAGTGGAGTAAAATGTACAATATTTCCTACTAAAATGTAAGTAGATGTATAAAGTAGTATACAAAGTACCTCATACTTATGTGCAGTAGGCTACTTCTAAATGTGCTTAGTTGCATTCCACCACTGTATATGTATGATTGTTTATAAGTCTAATTATAACAAAAATATCAACATATTGTAAATTTAAAAAATATGTATACCTTGCAGGTTATTTTTCACGTGACCTTAATTTTAAAATACTTGTTTACAATATTTTTTTCTCCAGTACCTACTCTAACAAGAAAGCTCTCTCGTGGAGACGTCATATAGTGTTTTTATTATGAATTTTGTAATGTTTTCTGACAGTTCTCAATAACAATTAGTCAGCATAATCCATGTCATCATTGTATCAATAATTACAGGTAATGTTCCGATAGTAACATAGTAATAATATAAGTTATTAATCAATGCAATGTTTATTCCTTCTTAACATCACACTCAAAAACGACAGGCTTTATTTACTGACAGGTTTAGCACTGCACATTGATAGGCTACACAGACAGACAGCAAGAGACACAGAGGGAGAGTGAGGGAGAGGTGAGGGGGGGAAGACAGGGAGGGGGAGGTGAGGAGAAGCACACAGTTGTACATTCATTGAACCAAATATATCAGATGGCGAGAAATAGAAAAGAAATTAAAGGTTTCGGTTTTGAAATGTGAAAAAATTACCTGAAAGAGTGAAGGATGAAATGAGTGAGACGTATTTAAGTATATCACAACAATGTGCCCTCCTTTTTCTGTGATTCAGATATTGACAAGTTCTTAAATTACAACAATATTACACACAAATTAAGAGACACTCATCAAGCCAGGGATTATCATCCTTATCACTACTACTATTATTATTATTATTATACTGTTTTCTGATGCTTTAAAGGTGATAACTCAAATGGAAAAAAAATAAATCTGCTCCCTCTCAAAGTGTGCAGAAAAAGAGAAGAAGAGTGGCTGCAATAATAATAGTAATAACAATAATATCGTAATATTCATCATTGTATGTACAGAAAATTCATTACAATCAATACAATCAAAACTGCCCAAGCTGAGCTGACATTCTGGAAACAGCAGGGGTAGCGTTATGGAGTGTGTATGTGTGTGTGTGTTTTTGTGTGTGATTGCGTGTGACGTCTTGCAGTTATTGTAAGAGCGGTGTGCAGTGAGTGAAACAGTGCAGTCATTTAGAGACATTCCAGCGGTCACTGTGAGAGGGGTTAGAGGTCAGGTTACACCGGGTTTACTGTAGATAGTGATGTTTTGTCATTAAGCGGCACAAGCTGAAACTTTGCAAAGACTCCTGACTCGACACCTCGAGGCTTTTATTCTGCATCTGGTTGTTGCATAAGTACCAACTTGTGTAAAGGGTGAGGTGTACGGTTGAATCTTCTCATCAGCCCCACGCAAACATATAGTCGGGAGCTGAAGCACCAGTCACAATACCAAAAGAAAAATACCTGCAAACGTAGTGTTTTTTTAGTTTTTATGAATGCGTTGTAGAGTGACCGTAATGTCTGACCTCACTGTCTTCACTCTGCGGTGGTCGAGGAATGTGTCGAGAGAGGATGCAAAGAGGGAGAAAAGAGCTTGTGCACAGACTTCTGGAGTCGAGTCTAATAAGAGGAGTGCAGAGACAATGTCGGGATCAAGGCTCGTGTCTTCGCCTACAGATCTACTCAAGGCCTGCATGTTGCAGATTGTTTTCATTTTGTAAAGATTTCATTCTGTGTTCAATAACAAAAGATAGAATACAATCTTTTTTTTTCTTTTAAACAAAAAGCAGTCTCATTCAACCAGTATTACACTATACAGACACGTTACCATCTTGTGATTTAGAACTGGTGCACCACATACAATTTTGGTGGGGTTTGCTCAGGCGGTTAAATTACATTAAATGTATACATTGTGCCATTGAACATTTAGGTGGAGAACAACTGCCCGTTGTTGGCTATAGGTCACATATGGCGTTGAGTGTCAAGAGTATTACAGTGACTGTGTTGTGCGTAGTGTTTGTAAGCATACATTCCTTATACTAGTAGTGTCAGCAGTCGTTGATATTAAAAGTGTTGGAGTGTGTGAGCCGGTTTGTGGTTTCCATGAGAACTGGTGCAGAGACACGTGTGGCTCAGTAGCGGCGGGCGTTGCCGTCTCTCCCCTCCTTCTTGATGATGATTCTCTGGTCGTCGCTGGCGTCTTCAGGTGACTCTGCTACCTCCTCTTCCTCCTCCCCCTCCCCCTCCGTGTCAGCAGAGATGCCCATACGAGACTCATATGACTGTGGGAGACAGCGATGTGTGGATGAACACAGGAGCTCGACAGGCGTGGTCATTTATTACGATCACATCAATAACTTATATGTTTTTTTTTTACCTCCATGGGGTTGACGATGATGGTGAGAGCAGAGTCGTCCCATTGGCTGCTACCCTTCTCAGCCCCGCCCCTGGCACCCTCACCACGGCGATGGATGGAACGAATTCGGAAAACGCCGAGGATCACCATGACAACCAGGAAACCCACACACACCATTATGATGACGGTGGCTGCTCCTGGCACCACTGTCAACAAACAAGTGATGATTATAAAGTCATAAAATAATCAAGATTTAAATTATAACTCTGGTGATATTCTATATTCTTTTTATTGATGACAAATGACTAAAATACCAAAACCAGCAATGAACTACACCGTCTTACTATCGTAAATGCTCACTACACCGGTGGTTCCCAACCTTTTTCCTTAAGGGATCCCTTTTCTATCATTGAGTAATCTGACGACCCTTAAGTGACATTTTATGGATATTTAATTTTATATTCAATGCATAACAATAACAGAACAAAACAACTGATAAACATTACAATTAACCCAAATAGTGAACGCAATAACTGCAGGAAGTTTGTGTAAAACGAGCGATTTGGATGAATATTGAACAGATTATTTCCTGTGAATATTGCATCAGAGATAACTTTTCTTATTTTAGGAACTTTTATTACAATTCTCTGTATTAGGCTATGTATTTTTTTATTTTTTAACAATCATTCTTACCTAACAAGCTTCTTTTTTGACAAATTCAGTGTTTTCTTCTCCCTGACACTTGGTCATTGTTCTATTAGCTCTTCGGTTGTTTTAACTGCATACTTTTCTAATTTTGAAGTTTATATCTTAAATAATAATCCAAACTTTTTCCATTTAGTTTTCTTCACAGAAATTAATGAAATACTGAGATAAAGGCCAACTGTATATTTTATAAAATAAATTGTCTTACACCCCTTAAAATGAAGAAGGCCTCACGAAGCTTAGAGGGGGTTTGGACCCCCAGGTTGGGAACCAGTGCACTAGAGGAACAAATGTTAATCCACAGCTCAAAATAGTCCCCAACAAATCCACTATTTAGTCCTGTTTGAGTAATCACTCAGCCCCTTTAAAAAATAAAAAAAACTCTACTTGCGTTCTATTTTAATGATTTATGTCTTCAGCATGAACAATTGGGTTTTGGGGCTGAGTGTTACCGGCAGGACAAGAAACCTTTAAAGAACAATTCAGCTTCTATCTCTTTTTCCTTCATATGTGTACATAATCAATGTGAAGTTTAAACAATTGTTGAACGAATTACTGAATATCTATGAGTTCGTTAGAAGCCACATACCAACTCTGGGTATCGAAGTATGAAAATAGCACAATACACCTGTTTACCCTGCAATGACATGTCAAAATGGCTGCTGTGAAAAGGGCCTATTATCCAAACTAACCATCTCCTTAAAGGTTTAAAATCTAACATTTGCTGGGGTGTTAGACTGTGTGCATGATTAAACCTGACAATCCTCTCTGCTGTGCAGCTGTAGTTACACTGTTCTTTAAACATGCCTCCACAGTCTTGTGATTACTTTTAGAGCCCTGCATAGTGAGGCACCTGCCTTCATTAGAGTGCTGCTGCAGCCCTTTATCACCAGCAGGTCTCTGGGGTCTTTTGATTAGGGTTTGAGGGTTGTTCCTCGCTCCAGGCTTAAAACTAAAGATGATCGTGCCTTTTTCAGGCTGCGGCTCCTAAACCTTGAAATTCTCTCCCTTTGGACTTAAAGGGGCTCTGTGGAGTTTTCTTGTAAAAAAAACCAAAGTTATGTTTGCATTCAGTGTTAATCAAAAACATTTTTGCAAAGCAATTTTTTTAAAGGTCCCATTTCGTGCTCATTTTCTAGTTTGTACTTGTATTTTGTGTTTCTCCTAGAACATGTTTACATGCTGTAATATTAAAAAAAAAAATTATTTTCCTCATACTGGCTGCGTGAATATACCTGTATTCACCCTCTGCCTGAAACGCTCTGTTTTAGTGCATTTCAACAGAATTGCAATGGAATTGCGTTTCTAGGCAACAGTTTGGGTCCATGTTTACTTCCTGTCAGCTGATGATATTTACATACACTGCAACAGGAAATAAACTGGGACACATGTAGAATGTTTACGTTGAAAATTGTGTAATGGTCTACATATTGTATATTTGTGACATCACAAATGGACAGAAATCCTAACGGCTTGTTTCAAATGCACAATCTCTGAATACGGGCTGTGTGCATTTTTTCCGTATATTGAGCGTTTTGATAGTTTAACGGTATTTATACAGCACTTAAACCTGCTTTATAATTTATAAGACATGAAATTCTCACTTTTTACAATATGGGATCTTTAAGGTATTTTAAATTCAGGATTGTTTAGCTGTCGATCTAATACCCATACTACCATACTATTTAGTTTGCCTGTAAAAGATTTTATATGTCCCAATACATAGTATGTCAAATACAGTATGCCAAAAATACCAGGATAGCGCTACTAAAGGTGTAAAACTCCACAGGGAACCTTTAAGATCTGTGAACACTGTAAACACCTTTAAAAAGCAGCTCAAGGCATTTAATTTGCCTTTGTTTAGTCGTCTTTATTGTAATTTCTATTTAATTTATTACTTTTATCCATCACTATTTTTTCTGAGATTCTTTTGGGGCATTTCTGCCTTTATTTGAGACAGGAAATAAGGTGAGAGAGGGGGTAATGACATGCAACAAAGGTCTGCAGTTGGTAATCAAACTATGGCATTCACAGACCGGTGGTATGTGCCCCAAACATTAGGCTACCAGGGCTCTGCTTATTCATCCCTCTTATACTCTGACTGCACTGTATATCTTTCTTCTGTCTTTTATTGTAAAGCACTTCGTGCTCTAAAAGGGTGCAGGACAGGAAGAGCTGATGAGAGGGAAATGTCACCTGAGTTGCGGTGTGGATTAGGCAGGACGTGTCCACTCAGCTCTCCAGCGTGGTGGGACGGATGGAGAAACTGCTGCTGGCCGGCCATCAGGTGGGACGGGTGGTTCATAGAGATGTCCAGAGAGTGGAGGAAGTTCACCTGAAGGAAGGAGGAGAGAAACAGAGAAAAAGAATATGTAAATAAATGTCCAATTTCTAGACTGAACTTCCATGTTCATATCTATCTATCTTCATGTCAGTGCCAGAGGTGTTACTGTATGTGAATGATATACCTCCAGAGTCAACTCATTGCTGGTGTATCTGCCATTCATCTCGGAGCAGGACAGGCGGAACCGCCTCTCGTAGCGGGCTGTGCCTTTGGCCAGTCGGTAGCGGACCGAGCGAAGGACGTCCTCGTACACAGAGATTGATTCAGCACCTGGAGGGAGCGAAGAACAAAAAGAGAGTCAATACTGAGACGATAACTGCAGAGAGAAGGAGGAGGAGAGAAAAGTAGTCTGCAGCTACTTATTGACAGCTGGGGGTGACTGTATCGGATGGATTACTTTTCATTTTTAGGTCATTGGGAGTCTATTATATTGAATTGTGTGTAGAAGTTATAAAGGCCCTGAAAACCTATTTTCTAAATCAGCATCTGTGAATCTTTTCTGTCAAAGATTTTCTATATTGTTTTTCTATATATTGTGTTTTATTTGTGCTTTTCTCACTGTCTTTAACTGGCGGGGAAAAAAGGTGAAGTTATAAATTTCTGTGACGACAGGTGTGGTGCTGTTGCTTCTGTCTGTCTGATAAAACATCACCCACGCAGTCCTGATGAAGCACATCAGCTGCGTTTTTGACTGTTCAATTCTTTTTGGAACTTTAACTTTTATTGTTGCTCATTAATAATGAATAATTAATGTTTTAGAGAAATACTTCAGAGGCAGACAGGCAGACAAGAATAATCTAAATTAATAATTTGAATTCAGATTTCCTGACATATTGTGTGGCATCTGTTTCATGTTGTTTTTGCTGTCTATCTTGGCCAGGACAAGATTTCAATGGCAATGATGCTTTTCTAATAAAAAACAAACAAAAGAAGTTTTAAAACAGTTTTAAAATGTGCTGAATGTGTTATGCACAGTACCTGTGATAGCAATATAAGCAGTAGTATTGATGATTTCCAGTCCCCTCTCTCGCACAACATCCATGTCCACCAGAAGCTCCTCCCTCTCTGGGTTCAGCTCTTCCCCCAGCGGTTGGACCTCACAGCCGTCCAAAGTGTGAGCCACGGCGTCGGACATCAGAGCTAAGAATGGGACATAACCCCAATTTAGGAACGAAGGATGATAACCACAGATACAGATACTTAGACAAGTGGTACGGTTACCAAGGGCTGTGTGCTAAACAAACATGAGAAACATTTAAAATCTCCTTAAAAGGACTGTTTGTAAGAATCAGAAATGCTTGTTAACAGCGACTCGTGTGGCCGCTAAGTCATGAAAGTCAGCGTCGGGCTCACGCTTGTGCTCGCTCTACATAGACATGAACGAAACATCGCTCAACACAGTGAGGCGACACACGTCAGCTAAAACCACAATATCACTCTATATTTCACCTGCTTGGCAGTAATGTTAGCTGACCAGACGAAGGTCTCTCCATGAATCACTGCTGATCCTAGTGTTGGCTTTTCCTGCTTCAGCCTTCCGACCGCGGTCGGAGGGAACAGGGGAGACACCGGAGTTTTGGTCGGAGATGATAACGTTTCTTGCTGCAGAGCCCCGTCACTTCACAAGACACGGGAAACCTCTGTTGGTCTGGAGGAGCTGCAGCATTTATTTCTGCACAAACGTCCACTGTACATTCACTAGATATTCTCAGAGCTAGTAACTCTCCTGCAGTGTGTAGTGTGCGCGCATGAACGTAAGAGTGGAGCGAAATAGCAAGAACGAGCGCGGTGAGTCAGTGAAGCCAGGCAGGCAGAGGAGCAGAGTACAGCAGAGACTCCGGCCCTGGAGACTAAAGCTACGGTCTCCCCCGCGTCCTCCGACCATGGCCAACACTGTTTTGCAAGACGGGCTACGCTAGATATAACTTTGCGGTTTTGGTGCTTCCGTGTAGTTTGTGTTGGAGTCTGAGATGGGGCATGGGACACCGACCCGGATTGATTTATACGTGTAAGAAGTTACAAACAGTCCCTTTAAATGAGTCCATAGATGAGGCATCTAATGTGTGACTCACCTCCACCCTCCATCCCCTGTGCGGCCGTGTTGACAGCATGAGACAAGGAACAGACGATGCGGAGCTCGGGGAAAAGGGGGACGCCACGGGGACCCTCAAACTCAGGGGCAGGACGAGCCAGATGAGGGCCGACCCCAGACAGAGAGATCTGAGGAGCGTCAGGCTGGAGAACCACCAGGTATCCCTCCAGCTGCTTGAGGGACAGGCAGCTCTCCTCGTTGAAACATCTGGCAGGGAGGAAGGAAGTGTGTGTGTGAGACAAAAAAAGACAGAAACTTTTTGCCACGCTAGCGACGTGGCTCTAGGGAAAGCAATGTTAGTCTCGGTTGGTCCACCACTTTGGTCCAGGCTGAAATATCTCAGCAACTATTGCATGGATTGGCATGAAATTGACTTTGGTGACCCCCTGAATTTTCCTCTGACGCCACCTTGAAGTTGACATTTTTGTTTCGCAGTGAAATATCTCAACACATGTCAGATGGAATGCCATGGAAATTGGTATAGACATTATAGCCCCCTAAAGGTGAAATATAACAGCTTTAGTGATCTCCTAAAAATGCAGTAATTTAGCATTGCACTCCTATAATATTGCCAGTCTCACAATGGACAAAAAAGGATTAAAATCGATGCAGCAGAACCAGAGATATTGTAGTTTTTATTCTGCGCAAACAGGGCTGTTTTTATGAGCTCATGAAAAGTTGACTTTTTAGAGATACGTGGATCTCACAGGACAGCGACACTACGAACATATGATGATCTTATAGAATATGATGCATTGCTGTAGATTAAACTAGTCAACAGGATATAAAGTAGTTACAATTAGCACAAAACATCTGCTGCAGTAAAATGCAGCATACATATTAATGCAGCAATAATATAAATCCCAAAACATCATATATAATAGTAAAACACTGACGGGGACCATTTTACTGCACAATGAATACTTTTACTTTTCATATTTTAAGTACATTCAGCTGATAACACTTAAATACGGTTTTGATGCAGGACTTTAACTTGTAGTGGAGTATTTTCACAGTGTGGTATTAGTACTTTTACTTCAGTAAAGGATCTGAATACTTCCTCCACCACTGACTGCTAAACATCAGCATCGTTGTCACAGTGAGGATGTTAGCATTTAAACGCGAGCATGGCTGGAGACTCTTGCTGTTAAATGAGCAATATTGTGGCCGAGTAATATTAAGAAAGTTGGAACCATAATCATCGTGGACAGAAAGGTCATAATCCAGAGCAATGTTTTCTCAATCTAGCTCGTTACTTCCACCCTGACTCTAGTTAACTTTGGTCTGCAAATAGAAAATGTCAAACCACTAGTGTTACAAATTTAATTTCCCTGCCAGAAAGGGAGAGCAAATCAGATTGATGACAGGCTGCTTACATATATTTATTCATATGCACTATAATTCAGCATTACATTTGAAAGGGGATTAAGCAGAGTGTGTGTTTGTGTGTTTGTGTGTGTGTTTGTGTGTGTGTGTGTGTGTGTGTCACTTTTCCACTATCAGAGTGAGCAGCTGCTTCTATCGGCTTCTCCAGAAGGGCCTGCTGTTCAGCCATCTGGGTAACTCCTGGCCTCAAATCAGTCTAATCTTCACACACATGCAATAAAACACGCTGGAGGAAAAAAAAAAAAAACTCTGGCATACTTGAGCAGAAACCAAGTGAAAAAAAAAAATCTGCCCATGACCTTGAAACGTTGCAAAAACAAAAACCACCAGCACCGACTTGTGGCCTGGTAATCATTTTAATCTTATAAACATGCCACAAAACAACAGTCCCAGAAGACGGCACTAAGAATATCTGCACAGCCCGAGAGTTTGATGAGATCCGATTTGTCGGCAGGCAGCTAGTATAAATACACAATATCCCACGTAGTATATGTGCTGGACTGTACTTCCAGAGGTGAATTAATATTTAATCAGCTAAAAGTGACTGCTAAAGCCAGAGAGCCAGTTCGCAGTTGTTAAGCATGGCTGAGCACTGACCCGGAGTTTGTGTGCTTTTTATTTTCACGGCCAGGTGATTCACACTGAAACGGGATTCAATCTTGTGCTGTCGGTCTGTCTGCCAACATTAGGGATACAGTTTTTGTTTGATCATGCACTACTTTAATGTAAATTTTAACCACTTCCCAGTTGGAAACATGCTAAATTATATCTCAAAAAGTGTTCAAGGAAACTAAAAAAAACTCTTGGCAGTATGATTAGATATTTTAGGTGAAAGATAGGAATGTCTTTTTTATTTTTAATTGGTCTTCACTAAAAAGGGAAACAGTTTCTTAAAGTTAATCCCTCGACACCCACAGTTAAAACCAGGCAGAATTACTGCAGTTTACCCTGTCAAAGCAAAAAGTTACTTGGTGGCTGAATGAACAAAGAGATAAGATATTCCTTGTTATCTTTGCTTTGACGTACTCGCTCTGTAATCATCTATTTCGTGCCACACCAGTCCTTATCACAGCCGAGGCAAGGTCCATGTTTGATGAGTTCAATGTCAAAGGAGCAAAGCGGAGGCAGGAGTCCAGAGAGAGACACTTCAATTGACCGCCACAGACTGTTAGAAGAAATATTTCATTTCATATCGTATCAGTTGTGATGTTCAGAGATTTTCAGTTTGATAAAGCCTCCTTCCTCTTCTACCGGTTCAGTTAGTCTCCTGCATTTCACAGAATGACTTTCAATCAAAAGACGTATGACTATAGTTCGTTAGTAACCCAAGTTGTCGGGGAAATCAGTATCTCCACCTCTTCTGTGACTGATTTTAGGACCTCATGATTTAAATGAGGGCTATTCAAGTGTTCTTATTGGGAAGTTGATTTACCTCGAAAAAATTATCCGCTGAGTTACAGACAGATAAATCAGTCTCTCTTTCCTAATGTAAGTCTATGGGAAAAAGTATTTTTGGGCCCAATGACATCACATGACAGACACAGTTGTAGTAATTCCACCGTTTGGCCACTATGTCAAATGTGTTTCAAAGTCCGGCGCACTTCCTGAAGGTTTGGGTCATAGAATGTATATAAGAAGTGGACGTAGTCCCCGTGACGTCACGCGTTGGTTTATGGACCACGGTTTTGGGTCGTGTCTAGAAGGCAACCCCCAAGTTGCGAAAACATGCGAAAACTCTGGTGAGACTTGCTGCCCGACGACCTATCCTAACCTTAACTATACGAGATCAATGCCTTACCTTAGCCATCTTGCGAGAGTTTCGCAACTTGGGGGTTACCTTCAAGGCACGGCCGCGGTTTTGAAGCCTCGAGTTCACATTTTGTCTGTCGCCATCTTGGTTTTTTGCAACCAGAAGTGACACGAGAGGGTGGAGCTTAGTACAACCTAACGCTGAATAAGACATTTTTAGGCGACCAGAAAGGTTATAATTAACTTCCATGAACTGAAAACACACTGTGAAAGGGTTAAAGTTGGAAGACGAAAACTCCCAGACCGGACAACGCTGTGGTAGCGACCTGTCACTCACAAGGTAGCCACGCCCTAAAGCATCCCCTGCTTTATGGTCTATTTGACTCTAAATGGGACCTTAATTTACTAAGTGAACATCATGCTGTATTGAAGAAGACTTGAAACTAGTGATTGAGACCATAAACTCATGTTTACAATGTTTACTGAGGTAATAAATCAAGTGAGAAGTAGGCTCATTTTCTCAAAGACTTCTATACAATCAGACTTCTTTTTGCAACCAGAGGAGTCGCCCCCTGCTGGCTGTTAGAAAGAATACAAGTTTAAGGCACTTCTCTTGGTTAAGGTCCATCCACAATGATGAAAAGAGCCGTGTGTGTGTGTGTGTGTGTGTGTGTGTGTGTGTGTGTGTGTGTGTGTGTTTGTACCTGAGCGAGGTGGTTAGTTTGAGGGGTCGGACTCCGGGGGTGGCGAAGCGTAGAGAGTTCCTGTAGGTGACCTGCTGCACTGCACGGTTAAAGCTCTCAATGTCGTCTCCCTCCAGCACCAACACTGACTGGCTGGGGTTCACATGGACCTGCACAACCAAAAGAGACGTTTGAAAATCTAAGTTCCCATTCGTTTACATAAGAAGACATCAGGTTACCATGGCTGAACTTTGGAAAGGGTTAATCTCCTTGAATCTAATTCAATACTGATCCTTTTGAAGAGATATCAGAGCAAAGAAATAATAATATCAGCAGACATATTACTTTTTGAACCCTTTTAAACACATTGAATAAAAACGTGTATATTTTAAGTGTAAAAGCCTCAAACACACCAAATCACCACTAGAGGAGGTTAGAAACACATTTGGCAACAGACCAATAATTTGTGATGCAATTAAAGGAGGGGTTCACAATTTTTCAAGTCTACCGTGAAAATTGAAACAGGTTTTGCTTGCTGTACTTATTCCTGGGGGGGGGGGACTAGAATGTAAATACAAATGAGACAAATTAAAGGCAAATTAGATTATGACTTCCCTTCTGGCAAAACTGTTGTAGTTATTGTAGAAAACGGAAAGGTACTTAACACCTCATATGCATAAAATACTTAACATGTAACAGGTAGGAATGTCTCAATTTCAAATTAATAAAACTACGAACTCACAATTTAAAAAAAAAAAAACTGTGACTGTAAAGCTACTTGCAGATATGGAACAAGTGATGATGTGTTACAATTAAAATTTAGATTTCACTTCTCAAAAAAAGAACAATATGAATTTTAGTAAATGAGGGATGAGATAAAATCAACCGAAGATTGACTTTGAAATTTGTATTATGAAGTTAAAGGGATTAATATACAGTGTTTTGGAAAAAAATACTTGAAAAATGTGTTTAAAAGAGTACAGAGCTTGCAGCTTTCTACTCAAAAATGGAGATTCAACTTTTTTTTATTATCTATTAACAGGTTCAGGAAATATTTTTTTAATTTTTAATTTTTGAAAAGTTGGTCATAATATTGTATGTTTTGTATTTATATTTATATTTCTGTTCTAAATGTATTCATCCCCTTAGGGCCCAGATACACCAAGTCGACATCAAAGAACTAGCGACAATGATGGCTGACTGTTGCGCCGCCTCACGTTGCCATGAGTGTGTTTATCTTGGCCGATTCAGCATGTTGAATTGGCAGCGGAGCTTGTCAGTGAGAGAAATCACTCTGATTGGCTGTTCAGCTTCAACGATCCAGTGCACGAGAAGAGAAACAGACGTGAGGAAAGCAAGCAAATGAGGAAGGTCAAGAGGAAAAACACGAAAGCTCTTCTCATTTTTCATCTTCAACTCATGTGATCGTTCCAATACACTGATATTTTCACAATGACATGAGTGGTGTGAAAATGGTCGGCAGACGCCGCTTTATTTCATGTACGTATCATAATACGGCTTGTATATCCGCCGTCCTCTGTCTTCTGGTTTCCCTTTTTGAATGACGAATACAGACTACAGCTACCTGCTGGTGTGAAGAGTTATTTCCTCTCACACAGGCGCAGAACGTACGTGCTAACAGACCATCAGCTGTAGTCTGTACGCTGTATTCAAATGCAACTTGTCGGCCAAAACAAAGGCGTCATGAGGCAGCGCAACAGTTGGCCTTCATCGCCGCTAGTTCTTTGATGTCAGCTTGGTGTGTCTGGGCCTTAAGAGCAAACACTGAATATATACTTCTCTGAGTGAATCACCTTCATGCCGGAGCCCAGAGTCTCAAGGTCTCCGAAGTCCAGGCCCTCCCTGCAGGCGTACAGACACTCCACCACACTGTGAGGCTCCACGCTTCCGGGACGCACCGTCACCCCCGACAACAGGCCGTGGTAACCACCCACATACTTCACTAAAGACCAGACACAGTCCAGTATGAATACATATTATAGTGCCAACAATGACACAGCAAAATGACACCCTCATGCTGACAACAATGTGAAAACAGGGAGGTCACCTGAGTCTTTACCCTCTGGGATGGTGTTGTTTAGTATTTCCTTCTGCTTCTCCTCAGGCTCTGTGGGGGAAACCGGCGAGGGGCACAAAGGGGAATAGAAAAAGTGAAAACAATAAGGCACGCTGAGAAAGAAAAGATACTTAAATGTAGTAAGGTATGAAAAGAAAGTGTGAGGAAGTCTGAAGGTGCCAGAGGTTGACAGGAACAATGAAAAATAAAAATTAATAAATAACACGAGGACGCACAAGTGAGAAAATGCAAGCAAGGAAATTGTAGATATTCAGAAATGCACCATCTCCTCATTATCTAGCAGCAGCTGCTGCCACGCAGGCGGCAGAGCGACTTCCACTGTGGATGTGAGTGTAACACCGTGAATATGTGTGTGTGTGTGTTTCAGTGCTAATTGGCAGCCAGTTTCCTATTTTAACCAGCAATTTGAGTGCAAGTGGCTGATAGCTGTCTGGCCCTCGTGTTTTTCTGCTGCCTTGAATAATTGATAAGTCAGTTATATTATTAGCCCTCAAAGACAAAATGCATCAACTAAATTATAACTGAATGAAATGAGGGAGTGAATGGCGTGAGGCAAAATGTCTCGGCAGATTGTCTAAAGACGCTTTACTACGAGGGTTTGTGAGTTGCCGGGGCTCATGCCAGAAATGGCAGCCTGCTCTCTCCGGTGATGTGTGATTTGAATGACATTTCATTGACGGAGGAATGCAAAAGAGGAAGCAAACTGCACAATTGCTGCTCATAGCATTTATGCAAAAAGGGGAAAAAAAGCTGGATTCCTCGCTCTCTGCTTGCATACATTTCTGTCAGAATCCATCATTAAGCTGGAATGAAATATATGTCAGTTGTGGATTCACAGAGCATAAATATCTCAGTGCGTTACCCCAACAGGCGCCGATGAACATCCTCTGGCGGGGGAGAGGGTTGGGAATGGCACCGTTGTCATGGATGAGGGCGGGGTCGAAGGTCACGCCATCGACATACAGGGTCACCGAGGGGAACTGGACGCTGAGTGAAAGATGATGCCACTCACTGTCACACACCTGTTGGACAGAGATAACACAGAGTCAACATGAACACGAACAAAGGAAACAGGTGAAATATCTCGCAGGGTGAAGGTGTGGACATTTACTGGCTTGAGGATATCAGTGGTGGAATAAGTATTCAGATATTTTACTTAAGTAAAAGTACCAATACAACAATGTACAAATACTCTGTTACAAGTAAAAGTCCTGCATTTATCATCCTACTTAAACTTACGTAAAAGTACAAAGGTATTAGCATTAAAGAGAACCTATTATGTTTTTGAGCCTCTTCCCTTTCCTTTAGTGTGTTATATAGTTTTTTGTGCATGTAAAAGGTCTGCAGAGTTACAAAGTCCACGCCAAAGGGAGTTACTCTCCCCCACATAAACACTGCTCCTGAACTGCCTGAAACACCTCGCTTGAAGTCCCGCCTTTTCTTCCGTAACATGGTGATGTCACCAAGTAACACATTTGCATAATACCCGCCTAGCGGTTAGTTTGGCAGGTCCTCAAACAAAGCTAGTTAGAGCAGAGCTGGAGCAGAGTCCGAAGAGTTTGGTTCAGTTGACCAATCACAACAGAGTGGGTCATCAGAGTGGGGGCGGGGCAGGAGCTCAAACAGAGCGTTTCAGACAGAGGGTGAAAAGAGGTACTGCTGGGCGCCTGGGTTAGCTCAGTTGGTAGAGCGGGCGTCCATGTATCAAGGCTTGGTCCTGACCGCGGCGGCCCGGGTTCGAATCTGGCCTGTGGCCCTTTCCGCATCCACTCTCTCTCTCCCCCCTTTCCAAGACTCTATCCACTGTCCTCTCAATAAAATGGAAAAATGTCCCCAAAAAAATAACTTTAAAAAAAAAAGAAAAGAGGTGCTGCAGCACAGCCGGTATGAGAAAAATAAAGCGTTCTTTTTTTACATTAAAGCATCTAAACATGTTCTAGTAGAAATCCAAAATACAAGTATGCACCTGAAAATGAGCATACTATGTCCTCTTTAAAATATACTTAAAGTATCAAAAGTAAAAGTACTCGCTCCTGAGACTGATATATTATTATATATTACATTATTGTTAATGTTGATATTGATGCAGCTGGCCGAGGAGCTAGTTTTAACTACTTTATATGCAGTAAGGTAGTTTGGTTCAGTTGTTTTCCAAAGGGTCACAAGATAAATCTGAGGGGTTGTGAGATGATTAATGGGAAAAACAAAGAAGAGAAAAACAAAGCTCTGTTACACAAATTTGCTTTCCGCTTTTGGACTTTTCTCTTATCTTTGCTTTTTTTTTGTGAATTATTGGATCATTTTATCTCTTTGGGCCTCAAACAGTTATCTAAATGAAACAATCTGAGCAGCAACTCATAGACATCTGAAATGTGACAAAGGCGCCTAACGAGATAATGCTTTTTTTGTAAAGGCCCACTGGTTTCATCTTTGAAAAATGTATTGTATTTTATAAACAGATCATGTTTCTAATATAAAATCTTGATCTGAAAAGTAACATGCAACTATAGCTGTCATATAAATGTATTGCAGTAAAAAGTCCATTACATTCCAGCACTGGTGAATATTGCATCTATGTAAATTCTCTATTAGATAAGGTGACATCAGAAGGAACAGAAAGACGAGGGAATTATACAGACAGAGGGGCAGAAAAGAAAGACCGGGGTAATAAGATATTGTGGTTTCAGACGGAGGGATTTGACAAATCTTCTCTGTATCAGCTCAGCATCCTTTAATCCGTGCTGCTTCAATCTGTCTGGGAACAGTGGCTTCAGTCAAAACAAACCCCCTTCACCCCCCGATGTGTTGTCTGAATGGTATAGAACATTTGTTCATTTTGTTTTCTAGAGTCCTTAAACTTTAAGCTCATAGCAGTTCTCTTCGATGTTTATTTTTCCACATAAATATGTAATTTGAAGGTACTGAGTTATTCTATATGTATTACCTAAAGATGAATGTTTTATAAAATTGGGTGTCTGGGCCAGATGTCTGGCTTCACACAGACATACTAACTATTGCATTTCTGCTTAATTTCAAAGGTACAAATACAGAAGAACATCAAAGCTAAGTGTTGCAGTTCCCTGAGTACCTGCTCCAGTTTCCACAAGAACTTGACGGGCCGTGCGGCGGAGACGTCGGGCCAGTAGAAGAGAGAGAGGCGGCAGCCGTGGACAGAGAGGGAATAGTGGGAGAAGGAATCATCTGTAGAGGGGGAGAAGAAAATAATTGGTGGGTCAGTGTGGTCTTGTCAAACTGTCTTAATATCACCAGGCGTTTCTTCAGAGAATAACCGCAGTAAGACATAAAAATGTGCAATGAGTTTAATATAGATTTTAATCTGTGCTCTGTCTTTCTCACTTGTGAATTTTATTGCTGTTTTTACCCGAGGGAAGGTTTGCTGAGCGTGCTGCTTTCTAGCGCTGCCCCTACAAAGTCATAAAGTTGAAAACATTCACATGATACACACAAAATTCTGCCTACAGTGGTTTACTGTTGTTCTGCTGCTGTCCACTTGGCTGCTCAAGTGGAGCCGCTGAGGGTTAAGTGTGTCTCAAGAGCACCTTGATAGTAGTTGTTGAAGCCTTAAACAGCTTTACGTATTTATTTTTTCACTCAGCCTTGAAATTCTCTGCAGTTCTGATTATTTGAGTGGGAAACTGTCTGGGGGTTTAGCATCTGATGTCTGCCTACTATATTCTCCTCACATCTGAAAACACAAGCACGACTCTACAGAATGACGCACCATTCTTGACGGTGCTGCACACAATAATCTCCTCATCCTTGCGGCTCCCTCTGGTCTGAGTGGTCGCGGGCTGGATGTTGGCGCCGCCCCTTCGCATCCACAGCTGCAGGGTGAAGTGGTCGCCTGACAACGCCGAGACAACCGGATCCGGCACCACGGCGACATGGTTGGATCCGTTGAAGGAGAAGACCAGAGATGAATCAGAGGAAGGGAGAGTGGGCAGAGCTGAGGTCCAGTTGGCAGCAGGAGATGGAGGTGGGAGGAGGTCGACTTCACCTCTGACAGCACCTGATGAGGAAAAAAAAGAGGATATTGATAAAAAAAGGATCCCACACTCCGAAGTTTCATTTTGAGGTGTAAACCAGAACTGACCACATAGCCGTCGCACAGATCTGTCAGAGTAGCTGTCTCTGTCGCAGCCCTTCCCGATGTGGCCGGTCTGGAGCTCTACGGTGGCCTGGATGTTCCACACCGTCTCCTCACAGGTCTCCAGATGCAGGCTGGGGAACAGGGGGATGCTGCCTGACCCGGGTGTGTACTCGACACGCTTGGTCCATCCTGAAAAAAGCGTGCAATCACAACCTGACCCTTTAACATTTGCATTCAAAAAGTATGGGAACTTTATGAGATGGAGCAAATAACATACGCACTAAAGAATTCAAAAGCTCACATTTATAAAGAGGTGAAGTCCTGTTAATACAATAAGGTCAGTGGTGTAAATGGTAATGGACTTGCATTTATATAGCGCTTTTCTAGTCTTCCGACTACTCAAAGCGCTTTACACTACATGTCAGCATAAACACATTTATACACTGATGGCAGAGGCTGCTAAGGTGCCAACTCTTCCCATCAGAATCTAATCTAAATACTCAATCACACACCGATGGCTATGCCTTCGGGAGCAACATGGGGTTAAGAGTCTTGCTCAAAGACACATTGACATGTGACCCGGAGCAGCCGGGTATCGAACCAACCTGCTCTACCCTCTGAGCCACAGCCACCCACAGTGTAGTGCTCGTTGATGAGGTGGGTGTACTACTAGGTAGAGTTGGGTAGGTTACCGAGGAGGAAGTGGGTATACTCTCCTATATATTCCGATGGCTTTTTGGCTGATAGGTGGGTAAACCACCAGAAAAAGAGGTGGGTATACCCCATATTCCTGCGTATACTCTCCACTACACCACTGAATAAGTTTAATCTATCAATTTCACACTCTCTCATATTATTTACCTGCCATACATTCATACATTCTCTCATCTTGAACTCTCTGTCTCGGGGCTCAGTTATTGAGAACTAGTCAAGTTGTTCGTAGTCTGTTATCTACTGAGCATTAACAGAAATTAGCTGTTAACTGGTCTCCCTTGCGGTACAAAGACACATGCGCTTGTGCCAGATATTAATGAGCTGGGCCGATAAAATAATTTAGAAAATCAGGTAAATACTTTTTTAATTTAAGGTTTGGTTGTTCTACTAATGTAACTCAAATCTAGTAACTGCACACTATAGTTGGAAAGCAATCTGCATCGCGCTTTCACAAGCCAGCAGAAATACCTTCAGTTTCCATTAGTATGTATTTAGTCATACAACAAAGAATTTAAGGGATTTCAATGAACATACAGTACACGTAGAAACCTGTCATGATCCTCAAATCTAAACTCTATGCAATGATTAGTTTGATGTTAGAAGATAGATCAATATTCCTTATAGATTTGAAATACACTATTGCCTATTATGGTCTTGAACAGAACTCGATTTGCTCTGGACTCGGTCCTGACGTGATCTTTGGACCTAGTCTTGGACTTGACTTGGACTCGATTAAGCTGGTCTTGACTACAACCCTGCTTACAGGGAACTGACATGTTAAAATGTGAGATTGTATTTGAATTGTACTGCGCTGTCAATAAGATGAGCTCATCCTGGTGCAAGGATCTAATGTCAGACAATCCAGAGAAAGAGTAGTAGTAGATCTATAAATATATTCTCACAGTTTAATTAATTGCCTTCCCTTGATATTACTTAGGTTCAGAACTACCTCTTTAAAATGCAGCTCTTGATATAAACACGCAAAGATGATTCATCCAAGCGGCAGCCCACGCACCACTAAAAGTGATGGTTTCAACAGATTAAACGACTGAAATACGTCTCTGAAACCTCGCGAGAGTTATCCAAGCACGACAATCGGGACAGAAAGAGAGCGATCTGTGACATTGATTACCGATCCAGCCGGGTTTGCAGGACGGCTTGACTGTGACGACAACCTGGGCATCAGCCTGAGCGCGGTTCTTTCCACAGTCGAAGGCGGTCACCCAGAAGGTGTGAACACGCTGACGCTTCGAGTCCAACGGCTCCGTGTTCTTAATGTTACCTAGGAGACAGAGAGAGAGAGAGAGAGAGAGAGAGACAAAGAAAGGAAGGACAAGAAATTATGAAACACAAGAATAAAAGGGAAACAGAAATAGCAGAGTTAGTCATCAACAACAAGCTTGCATAATTGAAAGCCCAACACTCATTGATAAAGCTTCAATCACGACACATACACAACAACAGAACCACTTCCTGCTCAGTGCACTATATCCAGGAATAGAAAGGGAAAACAGAGCAGAATGAAAAGTGAAGGGTTTTCCTGTTTTCACAGATAAAGGCACGAATCACTGCGAAAGGCTGACAGCGCTCAGCATGCCAGCTGACAGACAATAGGTAAGACAGAAGATGGTGTGACATGGCGAGAGGAGAAACAGCGGGATGAAAAGAGATAGTGGTAGTAACAGAGAAGACAAAGTGAGGAAATAGACAATGACAAGCCCACAGTGTCTGAAGAAAGTTGGAACAAAAGGTCTCTGTACCAGTCTGACCCAAAAAATAAAGGAGCTGCTCATCCTCTGCAAAAACCCTCCAAGTCCTGGACGATTCTGCAGAGTCATACTAAAACAGGGTCCTCCTCAGCTGCTGTGTCTCATTACAATTCATCTCCCAGCAGCCAGTCAATGGATACAATTACGACAAAGAGTTTAGGGAATCTGCGAGCAGCCAAGAACAAAAAAAGGATGCTATATTAAACTGAAACAGCTGCTGCCATGTTTATGCAGAGCTAGAACAATAGTCCGCCCACACAAAGTCTATTTCCACATCTTTTCTACCTGTGCGCGGAAATAAGTGCCTGCAAATCTTTTCACTCTGTCGCTATGCAGACATCAATATCCCAGCAGCGTCTGCTGCGGGTCTTTTTCATGTATTGAGGGCATCCGCAGTTTAGGAGTTGAATACTGAATATTGAATTTAGTGATCTACTTGCATCAGGCCACACAGAGCAGATAGCAGACAGCATATGAGGATAATAATACGGTGGCTGGTGGGGTTATTGTATTTCCGAGACGGACAAAAACTAATAGGTCTGTGAGTCCGACACCCGTTGATTTACTGCTGCAAGATAAAACACATCTCACCATCGTTGTCGATGGCGAAGGGCACATTAGGAGTGATGATGTCATAGAAGCAGATCTGGCTGTACTGCGGGGAGCAGTCTGCGTCCAGGGCCTCCACACGCACAATTCGGTCAAACAGACGCCCCTCTGGGACTGAAGCCTCGTAGCGACGCTCAACAAACACGGGGGAGAACTCATTGACGTCGTTAACGCGAACATGCACGGTGGCCCTGAGGGGAGGAGGAGTGGGAGGCAAAACACAAGCAGAGAGAGATGGATTATCGTAACAACAGGAACAAGGATGGTCTTTACAGTGCACAGCCAGAGAAACGTCAGATACTGACTGTAATTATTGTTAAAACACTCGATATCCTCTGTTTGAATTGGGAGGAGAGTGGCTTAACTAACTTGTGGGATTTCTTGCTGTTGACTCCATCGGGTCCCTCTCCGCAGTCGTAGGCCTGGATGGTGAAGCTGTGCTCCCGCTGGCTCTCGCAGTCCAGCGGCTCCTTGGATCGGACCAGGCCCTCGCCAGTGGAGCGGTCCAGAACCACCGCTTCAAACTGGACCGAGCCTGAACCCGAGGGGCCATTATGAACCCGGAAGCCACAGATTTCACCTGGGAGAGGCAGGGAGGAAAATACCTCAATCAATAATAAACACTAAGAATCCAAATTTACTCAAATTGCAATTTTTTAATAAATAAATTGTCTTAAGTATCTGATATAATAATATAATGTTAATTAACTTCCTATTGTTCCAAATATTAGATTATTTTTTTTATCATTTGTGTGGAAAAGGCTGCTCACAGCTTACACAGAGTGCTGCAGTTATAAGAGAAATTATATAACAACAAATGTACCATCTTTGCATTGGCTTTCAGTTGATTTTAGAATTTAGGTTATTAGATTTGACGCATTACTTTTGAAGCACTCCAGGTCTGGCTCCAGCATACGTTTGTGTGCACTTATATGCCTGCACTCAACCTTTAGATCCTGCTACAAAAATCTAGACTCAATGACGGAGCTGTATTTCCTATCATCGCCACAGAACTTTGGAACAGCCTTCCTCTTAAAATTCATCTTGCTACCTCAGTGATTCCTTTAAATCACCATTAAAAACTCCTATTTCTTTATTAAGTAGTCTTTCTGTGCCCTGTCACTTCTTCTTTTTCTACTGTCCCAATAATTTGTGCTATTTTAATGTTTTTTCCAATTTTTCCTGTGAAGCAGTTCGTCATTTTGATTTGAAAAGTGCTCCACAAATAAAGGTTATTACTATTATTATAACAGCTACAACAACCAGTGATATATAACCAGAATTCCAATCAATCAGCCCACAGTTCAGTCCAAATGTCCACAATTTAAGTGATCAGATTGTATTGATAAGGACAATCAAATCAGTTGTGTGCTACAATGAGAAGGTGATAAAAAATATTTATTATTGCATCTAATTGTGACAATTTATCCTAATATTCAGTAGATTTAAAGTTACATCATCCAGTGCTTTTCAGAATATATTAAGTGCAGACAGATATCTGTAGGATTCCTTTAAGTGGCCCTTTAACGTATCATTATAAGAGTAGAATTAAATAGATTGCAGGGGAGACTCAAAATAAAACCCTTAATATAGCAGCCGATCTTCCCCGGCTGACATAAAGTTAAGGTGAGGAAGGTTTTCTTACTCAAACAGCTAATTTTCTCTTCCTTCTTGACACAAGCCCAATACATTTCAGGGAGCGCTGGAGTAATTCTAGTCGAGCTGTTATAATTTGACTGAACACGGTTATTTCCAGGAGTGCAAACACGATAACCTTATTTCATCAGCCTGCAGAGGCAAGAGCGCTGCTGACTGCAATGCGGGGTTGAATTACACTATGATGGCCTAAAAATAGTGGACTCTGTGACTGAATACGTTGCCTTTAATATTTAGACGGGTCCATTGGGAAATATGGTGGGAAATGGCAGCAGTCTGATAGCTCCAAATTCAGTGTTATGTTTACTATTAAAGCCCGAGCAACGCCTGGTGAGATAATTTTCAATTTGGCCTGGTGATGTGGTTTTCAATTTGGCAGTGCGAGTACTTGATTTGACCTATTTTTCGCAGCAGCCAGTTCTGTGGATGTTCAAGCAAATTCATGGAAAAGTTGGGCATTTTCTTTGACAGCCCTCTCATCCTATACTCCCCCATGCTGTTTCATGCGGTTGGTGTTACCGGCGTAGTGTAGTGGAGCATCTTTGTCCAGGGCAAAGAGAGGGGGGTTGAGCAGCACGGTGTTGTCGTTCTCCATGACGATCCCCTGGTACTCTGTCTCGATCCATGGCTTGTGCTTATTGGCTGAACGGCACAGAGAAGAGACCGAAGAGGCTTTGGGTTAAATGGAGCAATTAGAAAGAACCAACGTGTCTATTTTTAACACTCCATTACGGGTGAGGACATGGCGAGTATCAGAGGAAAAAATACACAATGCAAGTGTGATCACAAGGACACAGTTTAATCACATTCGCTGCATATTTCCCCTCTTTCTACACATAAACCTCCTTCTCTTGTTCACATCAGAGCGCCACTCTGCACACCTTCCTGCTTGGCAGTATAATTAAAGCCAGTCAGATTTCACCTTATCACACACAGAGAGGTATATTGCTCATATCAATCAGCCAAACTAGCCTGCCACAGGCGCAGCACAATAAAAAAACAGCCGAATCCAAATCAAATGCCCGGGGTTTACTGTGAATTTAACCTTTAATTGCGAATTAATTATTCATCCTTGTGCTGAATGTTCTGCGCTGAGTGATCAAAGGGCAAGTTAATGAGCCAGAAGGATGACGGTTTTACACCCCAGCAAAGAGCAAAAACAAAAGGCGGAGTGCCTCCCCTCTGTTGTCCTCAATCTCTTTAACGCCGAAGACACAGAGTTTGAAATCAGACAGAAGCACAAGACTTGTGTTTAGCAAATGCTTTGTTGTCTTCACAGTGAATTTTCCAGAAAATCTGCCTGGAACTAACTGTGCTGTGTGAGGAGAGTCAACAGAGGAAAATGCTGCTGCTTCTGAATCTGATGCAACTTCTATCGCTTGAAATTTTTCGATTATAGAGCCAATATGGTACTTTTCGTACACCTTACTGGAGAATATAAATGTGTTTTTCTCAGTGGTGGACAGTAACTGAGTACAATAGGGCTGCAACCAACGATTATTTTCACTGTTGATTAATCTGTTGATTATTTTCTCGATTAATCGATTAGTTGTTTGGTCTATAAAATATCAGAAAATGGAGAAAAATTAAGATCAATGTTTCCTAAAGCCCAAGATGACATCCTCAAATGTCTTGTTTTGTCCACAACTCAAAGATATTCAGTTTACTGTCATAGAGGAGTAAAGAAACCAGAAAATAATCACATTTAAGAAGCTGGAATCAGAGAATTTTAATTAATCGATTATCAAAATAGTTGGCGATTAATTTAATAGTTGACAACTAATCGATTAATTGTTGCATCTCTAGAGTACAATTACTCAGTCACTGTATTTAAGTACAATTTGGAGGTATTTTACTTGGGTATTTCCAATTTATGCTAGGTCATACTTCTACTCCACAACAGTTCAGAGGGAAATATTGTTCTTTTTAGTCTGCAACATTTATTTGACAGATATATCTCAACTAGCTACAATATTAAAATGCTGCTTACACAGTAACACATCAGTAATAATAATCTATCTATTATAATATACCACTCTGAAAGAAGTCATTCTGCTGTCTAATGAGTATTAAGTCAAGCTAAAATGGGGTGTTAAATTGCTCTTTAAGTACATTTTGCTGATAATGTTTCTCCTACTTTTACATGTAATGGAATATTTTTCATTAAAGTATTGCTACTTTTATTTTATTTGTATTCTTTTATCTGACTGGGACAATATATGTAGGCATTGTTACATTTAAATAAAGAGCAACTGATGCAATGTGCGAAGGACTTCTAGCTAATTTGCAGACCTTGTCGCTGGTTTTTACAGTTGAAATGATTAGATGGTTAAATAAAGCCATTCATCAGAAAGATAATCAGCAACTATTTTGATCATTCAGTAAAATTTCAAGCAAAAATAACCAACATTTCCTTTTTGCTGCTTCTCGGGTGAGAGGATTTGCTGCTTTTCTTCATCTTACGTGATAATAAAGAGAACGTCTCTGGGTTTTTGTGCTGTTGGTTGTATAAAATAATCAATTTCAAAGCATAAACTGGCCTCTAGGAAACTGAAACAGGTATTTTTCACTATTTTACGACTTTTTTATAGACCAAATGATTCATTGAGTAAATAATGAGCAGATGAATCATTAGGGCTGTCCTCGACCAAAGAAATTCTTAGTCGACTAGTCGATTAGTTGTTTAATCGACGGATCTGTGAAGTTTCTCCACAAAGAATCACACAAAAGCACCACATTGTGTTTATCAGAGATGTGCTCATTAGGTTCTTGGGAATAAGTCATTCAGCAAGAAAAAATAAAATTAAAAACGACTAATCGACTCCGCCAGGGCTGCGCTTTGTCACCAATCCTGTTCGTGATATTCATGGACAGGATATCGAGGCGTAGTCGGGTGGAGGAGGGTTTGCAGATCGGTGTGCTGAGGATCTCATCGCTGCTTTTTGCAGATGATGTGGTCCTGTTGGCATCATCGGTCTGCGACCTCCAGCACTCACTGGATCGGTTCGCAGCCGAGTGTGACGCAGTCGGGATGAGAATCAGCACCTCTAAATCTGAGGCCATGGTTCTCAGCAGGAAACCGGTGGTTTGCCTACTCCGGGTAGGGAATGAGTCCTTACCCCAAGTGAAGGAGTTTAAGTATCTCGGGGTCTTGTTCGCGAGTGAGGGGACGATGGAACGTGAGATTGGTCGGAGAATCGGAGCAGCAGGGGCGGTATTGCATTCGCTTTACCGCACCGTTGTGACGAAAAGAGAGCTGAGCCGGAAGGCAAAGCTCTCGATCTACCGTTCAATCTTCGTTCCTACTCTCACCTATGGTCATGAGGGTTGGGTCATGACCGAAAGAACGAGGTCGCGGGTGCAAGCGGCCGAAATGGGTTTCCTCAGGAGGGTGGCTGGCGTCTCCCTTAGAGATAGGGTAAGAAGCTCAGTCATCCGTGAGGGACTCGGAGTAGAGTCCTTGCTCCTTTGCGTCGAAAGGAGCCAGTTGAGGTGGTTCGGGCATCTAGCACGGATGCCTCCTGGGCGCCTCCCTTGGGAGGTGTTCCAGGCACGACCAGCTGGGAGGAGACCACGGGGAAGACCCAGGACTAGATGGAGAGATTATATCTCTACTCTGGCCTGGGAACGCCTCGGGATCCCCCAGTCAGAGCTGGTTAATGTGGCCCGGGAAAGGGAAGTTTGGGGTCCCCTGCTGGAGCTGTTGCCCCCGCGACCCGATCCCGGATAAGCGGTTGAAGATGGATGGATGGATGGATAGTCGACTCAAGAAATCTTAGTCAAGTAAGACCAAAATGACCAATTAGTCGACTAATTGACTGAGAAGGGACATCCCTATAAATCAATAGTGAAAATAATTGTTGTTGCAGCCCTATAGATACTTTTACTTAAGTAAAAGATCTCAACACTTCTTCCACCACAGTTTTTTTCCACAAAACCCATTTTTAATTTAACAAAATTGCTCAAACGTTGTCAAATGTCCATGAATGGCCCAAAACAAGCTGGAATAAAATAGTCTGAAAATGGCAAGAAAGCATCTGATCACAGAATGAGGGCACAAATCTGAGCAAGCTTTCAATACTCTGTTTCGGTACCAAAAAAAGTAAGTTCAGCCCTAATCAAAGATATTCATCAGCTCCTCTCAAGGTCTAGCCTGACCCCGTCCCTTCCTCCTCCTCTTCCTCGTCCACAGTCCTCTACCATGTCTCTTTTTTGGTCATTTATCTCCCGCCCTCTGTCCCCTCAGTTGATCTCCTCCTCCCCCCGTCCCTCCTCTGCTCTATAGCATTAATCTGAGCATCAGGCCTGTGGATTACATTCGGGATTACAGATTGAGAGGCATCCCATTCCATCTCTCTCTGTCTCTCCTGGCACTTTTCCTCTCTCTGTCACTCTATCGCCCCACAACACTCACCCACCCCTCCTCGTCTGTCTGCCTCCCTCTCTCACACATGCATACTGTATATACACTGCATATATACATAAATGCTCCGGTATCTTGCGCTTTTCCTTTTTCCCCCGTGTCACCTGATCTCACGTACCACCTCTCTCTCTCCACCACCTCCTCCTCCTCCTCCTCCTCCCTCCTTATCGGCCTGCGTCTTTTCGGCCACGTCCTCTCCTGTCACAGCTCCTTCTCCTCTGTCTCTTCTAACATTTCCCCCTGTCTCTCTTTCTCCCCTCTCTCTCCCTGACACTCCATCTCCCCTTTTCAAATCTCCTCATCTTCCCTGCATCACTCTCCTCTACCGCCTCCTTCTCTGACATTCTCCCTCTCCACGCTGCCTGTTTCGTTTTCTCCTTCCCCCAGCATGATAATCATTGGAACAATGATGTTGAATCAGAGTCATGGTTATCCAGGATGATGAATCTGCTACAGAGGAGGAAACAGATTTATCATCCTCTCAAGAGTCACACGCACCATGCACACACTGTGTCACGAAACACAAAATGTATAAACACTTATGTCTTTTTCTACAATGAAGATCAAATGAATACACTCATGAGGGAGAGCAATATAAAGTCATCAGGAGCATTTCAGGGCAAAAGCAGCCATGGCCTCTATACCCGAGCACCTTGACAGGTCTGCGTGCTCCCATGGCGATGTCAACCATCATCTCAACACTTCACAATTAACAGTCAAAATGATTGAGGAACTGACCTTTGTTGCCATTGGCAACCGAAGTCAAGCAAAGGAGGAAGAAGGAGAGAAAATTCATTCTGTCCATCTGAGGGAGGAAAGGAAAGGAAAGGTATAGAGGAGGCAACAGGGTGGGGTGAGGAATATACAGTTACATGCATCAACAACTCATCAGCAGGTATAGAGAGAGAGATCAGGCCTATCAGATGCAAGAAAACGCAACTCAAGTGTCATGTATGTAACCTTTGGAGGCCTACGTAGGTACGAGAGACCCTACATGATGAACTCAATTTGGTGCTGCATATTGATTCAGCATGAATAAAACCAATAATCCATAATTGTTCCTGCCTTTTCCTGACTGACAAGCTTGCAGATAAAGGAGCCTGCACATACCTGGTCGTGATGTGTGTATAGCCTATATATGTGTGTGTGTGTGTGTGTGTCACTAGAATAGGTTTTGCATGTGGCAGTGAGGGTGTTTTCCCATGTTTTAATTGTGGATTATGATGGACTCAATTTGGTGCTGCATATTGATTCAGCATGATTAAACCAATAATCCATAATTGTTCCTTAAAAAATCAGACTGACAAGCTTGCAAATGATGGAGCATGCACATACCTGGTCGTGATGTGTGTAGCCTATATGTGTGTGTGTGTCACTAGATGGTAGGTGATAGATGATAGGTTTTGCATGTGGCAGTGTGGGTGTTTTCCCATGTTTTAATTGTGGTTTGTTAGGTTTAAAAAAAAAAAAAAACGCAGCTGCTGTCTTGTGGCCACAACTGAAAAATGAGTCCTTGGGGTTTGTTTTTTTCATGCTCTCATTGACATAACAAGCCTCTACGTTTTTCCCACTGCTGCAGTCCTTCATAGGGCTATACAGGACAACATACTATGGAGATTACATGGGAATATATAAAACAGATTCACAGGTTGTTCAGGCTACACACATACAACCATCCAAGAGCAGAGAAAACATGCTATGCGACAATAATCAGGCTGGTTGACACACATTACCAGCTTGGTGCTGCCTCATAGTCGTGTTGAAGAGCTCACACACACTATAGAGCCAGAGGAGAGGAAATGTCGCAGAAATGCAAGCTGAATTTGCCATTTACCGTGTGGTGAGTTGCGGTGATGATCCTGGTTTGGTACCCAGCCTCTGAGGCTCGCGCAGCATCCGCCTCTCACGCCCCTGCTGCTCGGCTCCTCTTCAGGCTGGAAACACAAACCTCCAGGTAGAGAGGAGATGGAGAGGAGAAGGACACAGAGAGACAAGTCTCTTTACACAAGCAGCAGCAGCTGGAGAAGATGACAAGGATGTATTTATATATCACCCTGTGACGTTAGATTTGGTGATGATGGAGGAAGAAGATGGAGAGAGACCGATGGATGCCCTTGTTTTTTCTGCTCTATACGGAGGAGGAGAGAAAAAACTGGTGGGAATATTACGCTGCGTCTCCTCCCTCTGAGCGTTTCTTAACCCGCCCACACTGCGTCCTTCTCTCTCTCTCCATCTCTCTCTCTCTCTCCACCAGACTGCTGCTCTGGCTGTTTTCTGCTGTTGAACGCACATTGAGAGTGACTCAGACTCCAACACAGCAATTCATCTCATCACGTTTGTTCTCAGCTCAGAGGCCTTGCTTCACTCACAACCCTTTCTCCTCCTTTATATATATCATATTATATATATTAATCTCCTCTTTTTATTCCCTCACTGCTCAAGCTTCCCTTCACCAGACTGCAAAATGACGTCATACCACCCCTTTTGCCCTGCCACATGAAGGCATGATGGGATACACACTTATACAAACAAGAAGTCCTTGCTTGAAATGCAGCATTTAATTAATGAACATTATAAAATTGTATTTGAAAATCACTCCCCCACCCTCCCCAACTAAAAAAATTTTTTAAAAAATCCATCCCATGTTTTCTTTTCCTTTCACTTTGTACATTTGGTAGGAATAAGGCAAAAAAGTAGCCTCTTGCCATGAAGGCATGATGAATGAATGAATGAGTGAATGAATGAAGGAATGAATGAATGAATGAAGGACTTTATTTCGAACATAAAAATAAATTAAAAAAAGATACATAATAATAACAAACAAAAGAAGTGTAATAGTGTCCAAAAAGGAGAAGTAAAACTTATATTTCCCTAAACCTCTTTCTCACTTCTCCTCTAATAACTCATATATCATAGCATGATAATATAATATAGTATAATATAATATAACATAATATAATATAATATAATATAATATAATATTACATTATATAATATAATATAATAACTATCCCAGATTTATTTACATCCAAAATTAAATATATGAACAGCATCCCAAGTTTATTTACTCCCCACATATCCATCCGGAGTTTAAAAAGTAGATATAAACCAACCCTTACCACAACTCTTCCTCAACCATATACCTCCCAAAAATATCTTTTTTTTGTATGTATATGCTTTTTAAAGTGATTTATATTTGTGCTCTGCTTCAACCCATCACCTAACCCATTCCACAAATCAACCCCCACAGACTGAAACACACATACTCTTCTTTGTTGTACGAACACAATGCTTTTTAAAATTCAATTTTAAAAATTAAATTATAACCCCCCTCCCCGTCACAAAACATTTTTTATTATATTGCCCAGAAGTGAATTATATGATGGGACACACACATACAAACAAGAAGTCCTTGCTTGAAATGCAGCATTTTAATGAACATTATAAAATTGTATTTGAAAATCACTCCTCCCTCCCCCCCCCGCCCCCCCCCAAAAAAAAAAAAATCCATCCCAAGTTTTCTTTTCCTTTGTACATTTGGTAGGAATAAGGCAAAAAAGTAGTCTCTTGAAATAGCAATTCACATCAATTAATAATCACCATGTCATGTATAAATATTACTAAAATCTGGGCTGTTGCTACAGTGAGGTTCGTCCTGTGTGGCGTCAGCGAGAGGACGGCGTTCCTCCAGCATGCCACGGATCAGACAATCCAGCCCCCCACCCCAACAAAATGTTTTAATCAAAACAAAATAAAAGAAGCATTCCCACAGTGGGATGAGATGCTTCTACTTCACACACACCTTTTTAAATACCACCTGCTGTTACAAACAGAAGCAGGTCATAAAGTGAAACACTTTTTTTGTTTCTTTTACTTCCAGTTCAAAAATGAGACCGTTCCTCCATTCAAAAACACTATTTATGGAGATTTAAAGTGAATATCAGATGAACCCAAACGATTTGACTGTTGTGAGTGTATGGTTGGGCAGTGTGCAAGTCTCCTTCTGAAATTATTCACTTTCACGCCTGTGCATTTCAGAGCTGAGGGCCGAGGGCTTGAATCACAGCAGACAGAGGAATGGAGTAGACCGAACAGAGGGAGAGGGAGGAAACATGGCAAGAAAGAAAACGGAGAACAATGCAAACTATTTCATGAAACTGTATCCCAAAGCTACAAAATGTTCTTTTTCATAAAAGCTGTTAAAACTCTATAAAATCAAGTCTTTTTTTCATCACAAATCAAATTAAAACCAAAACAAATGTACTGTAAAAACATTCATTAATACAAGGCCATTTTGAGTTGGGGATTAGTGTACAGTGTGTGATTTACAGTGCTTGTATAACCACTGGCAGCCATTTTCAAGAAACCCCCCCTCCCATGATTATTATTATTATAATAATTTGTCTTTTGCAGAAAGCATTTTTTTTTATTATTACATTAGAAAGTGCCACATACGCTGGCGCTGTGCTTAAACCTCCTGTGAAATCTTGCTGCTGCTGCTAAATGGGGGTGGCAGACATGAGAGAGAGAAATGAAACATAAAAGAAAAGACATCGGAGCCAATGGCAGACTCTGAACCCGTGACTGGTGAGTGCAATTCTGTGTCGACAGCATGTAAGTCTCTCAAGTTCTGCAAGTCCAACGTTTCTTTACAAAAAAAAAAACAGGAAATCGCCCCTGATTGGCTCACAATTACCCCATGTGGCACGATGGTCATTTCCTGTAAACATTTCTCCAAATGTTTATAAAAACACCCTTCCCATTTAAAACACAAAAATATATAGAAATTTATTTTTACATGGACATATATATTACTAAAGGCCTTAAAATATTTTCCATTCTGCTCCTTGAAAGTCACAGTTCCCTTCAGTGGATATTTAGCCTTAGACGGACCTGGAAGGAAACAGAAGAAAACAAAATGTTATTCACAGCTCGTCATTCGTCTCTAACAACATTTTATCTGAAACAAAAAGACAAAACATACTTGCTTACCATGCCGAGTCTTAGTACCAAGATTTAATCCTGCTTTGTTGGGCTCCGTTCTTTCCTAGGCACCAGCGCCTTACGGAGGTATGGCATGATTAAAAAGGCTGCGAGGAAGAATACGTGACCACAGAAGTAGATGGACGAATACACCTGAAAAACAAAAAGGTGACAAAACAGTCAAATTAGAATCCAGATTTAAACACATCCCAATGTTATGATGACACCTACTCTGTCTCTATCTCACCTGTCCACACCAGAGAGTTTCCTGCCTTTGTCGATCACCTGACCCTGCTGCTCTCCCTCAATCTCTTGTCAGGTCACAAATGTCCCTCAACGAGCCCCTGTGTATAAATACCAGACGCTTTCTCACTCCCAGTGGCCAGACCAGCTAAGTAGCTCACCTGACAGATCGTTCCTAACCATTTCTGTTCCAGGTCATGAAAATCTGTTATCCTCTTTTTCATGTTTAAGACTCTCTTCTTATTGCATTGAAAACACTCAGTCCCTTCATTCTTTTCAATGCAATGTCATCTGGCAAAGCACTGCGTCGTCCAGGTAAATGTTTGCATGTGAACATTCCTGGTAGGTTACTTTGTAACGTGAATGGCATATTTCTGTTGTTTACTGTATCTGGCAAAGTATTGTATTATAATATTATTACGCACAACATTATTGCATGTCTGTTGCTTTTCCTGAGGTTTCTCCCTTTTTCCCCATTAAAGCTGAAGTCGGTAACTTTGAGCAAATATGATAAAAGGCTATTTTTTTAAAACTGTCACTATCCTGACAGTAGTACATGAGACAGATTATCTGTGTAAAAAGTCATGTTCCTCTGGGTCCTCCGAATGGCATTTGCAAGATTTCACCGTGCCGGAACAAAAACAACCAATGAGAGCCGAGCAGTCTCTAAAGCAGCTGTCAGTCACTGCTCGCTAAACTCGTGAACTCCAATAAAACTGTCAAACTATGCAGCGCTGATCAGATATGAATCAATATTGTTACTGTAATGCCTATTTCTTTATCTCTTAGTTTAACAGTCGATCCAAAACCAAGCACCACCCACCGACCAGAGCGGACTTTCTCCTGTTACAGCTAAACAGTACACTACAAGATGTTTCTGAAAACATTTGAGGTGAGAAATAGGCATTACAGTAACAGAATACTGATTCATATTTGATCAGCGCTGCCTAGTTTGACAGTTTGATCGGAGTTTGTGAGTTTTGCGAGCAGTGATTGACAGCTACTGTAGAGACTCCTCGGCTGATTGGTTACCTTGGCGCTGTGAAATCTTGCAAATGCCATGAGGAGCACCGGAGGACACAGTGGAACATGATTTTTGTTCACTGATTATCTGTCTCATGCACTACTGTCAGGATATAGTGACCGCTTAATAAAGATAATGTTTTTATCATATTTGCTCAAAGTTACTGACTTCAGCTTTAAAAAGGCACAATGACTAGGATTTGTCGATTGCGGATATAAACGCAACATCCAAAGTTGGCCCTTCCTCACCGGCTCAACGAGAGTTACGGTGCCGGCCAGCAGGTGAAAGCCAATCCCAGATTCATTCGTTTCGCCTCACTATATTTGCGTTTTTTTCGGCACTGTGTCCGCCATTTTCATAACTTCCTCTTGGATGCCTGTTTACTGTCATCTGGTTGCTACGTTTTTATAGAGATTGAGGCTCAGAAACGTTCCAAACACAGCAAAATAATAAAAGAAAAGAGAAAATACAGGTAGAGGGCAGGGTCTCTGCAGATACACACACCACCACACACTTCTAGTGGGTTTTACGTGATGATTGAGAGGGATTGTTTTTGTATGAGTCTATACATTGTTTTTCTTTTTAGGAAAATCCTACACATTGTGCCTTTAAACATTTTTTGGGGACTTTTATCCTTATTGAAACGAGGGACCAAGGATAGACAGCGTTTTACGCTGTATGTATTGTAAAGCCCTGTGCCAAATTTGTGATTGTGTTATTGGGCTGTACAAATAAAACTGACTTGACTTGATCTGTCATGATGCAATATAAAATGATTGCCGGCCTGATAACTCTCCAGAGTTGTAAAGTACCCTCTCATAGTATTATAAACAGCTGTGCAGTGTTTTGATATCTGACTCTTGGCTCTATTACTCAAACCGGTCTTCCTGGGGCCTGTTTCACTAAAGCACTGCTTACAGTCACATTGCAAATGGTCACAAACTGCAGATTCCTAAAGGACTCTTGTATGCTCTTGCATAGGTAGCCAGAATGGTGTTTGTTTGGATTAATTACACGTTGTCAACAATGAGAGAGAAGATAACGATCTCATATTGCAAATCAAAGCTTGCATGTTGCAAATTTGGTGAGATGGGATTGTATTTCAACACCACTTGCTATTACTTTAACGTAGAGCTGTTTTCATTCTGAACACCTGGTAATTAAAACTGTGTTGTCTGCATTTGGGTTCTCTTCCCTGTTGTCTCAAACCTGGAATATGAGACCCGAAGGTTAACGTTAGAATAGAGAGCGACCATATTTATCCAATGATCTCGGAGAGTCGTGTGTTACCTTGAGCCATTTGTCATAGGTGAAGAGGCAGAATGGCACTAGGGGGTAGCCCATGAAGAGCCAGTGGATGAACTGCTGGACTACATAGATGAGGGGGTAGAGTGCGCTGTTGGCCAGCTTCGACAGCGAGGGACTGTCCCTCACTAGTGCCAGGGCCTGTCACACACACACACAGACACATATTCAATAATGGTTAGAGTAATACAATAAAACAACAGTTCTATAATAAACTAATGCCAAATAGTGACTGTAGTCAATATTTAATTACAAGTTCATTAAGCAGCGAGGTGCTTTTGATCAATGATATCCAATAACAAGAGACTGTCTCTTGTTAAAAAGTAAAACAATTGCTTTATATGACGCAGACAAAGCCCAAAGTTAGCTTTTATTGAGAAAATAAGCATAATACAAATGGTAAACAACACATTTACCACTACAGAAATAAATACCCCGATGGATTGAGCTTCCTGCACATAACTATCTTAAAGAGGACATACCATGCTCATTTCAGGTTCATACATGCATTTTGGGTTTCTACAAGAACATGTTTACATGCTTTAATGTTCAAAAACTAGGGCTGTCAATCGATTAAAATATTTAAATCGCAATCAATCTGCTCAAAATGTACCTTAAGAGGGAGATTTGTCAATTATTAAATATTCTTACCAACATGGTGGGCAAATATGTTTGCTTTATGCCAATATACGTATATATTTATTATTGGAAATCAATTAGCAACACAAAACAATGACAAATATTGTCCAGAAACCCTCACAGGTACTGCATTTAGCATTAAAAAATATGCTTTCATACTATTCATAACATGGTAAACTCAAGCAGGCAACAACAGCTGTCAGTGTGTCAGTGTGTTGACTTGACTATGACTTGCCCAAAACTGCATGTCCGTAAAGGGGAGACTCGTGGGTACCCATAGAACCCATTTTCATTCACATATTTTGAGGTCAGAGGTCAAGGGACCCCTTTGAAAATGGCCATGACAGTTTTTCCTCGCCAAAATTTAGCATAAGTTTGGAGCGTTATTTAGCCTCCTTCGCAACAAGCTACTATGACATTGTATCAATGGATTCCTTAGTTTCATATTATACCAGTATCTTCACTCTAGCTTTAAAACCGAGGCTGCTACAACCTCCGAAAGATCAATTCCATTAATGCGTTAAAGAAATTAGTGGAGTTAAAACTAATTTGCGTCAATGCGTTATCGCATTAACTTTGACAGCCCGATCAAAAACATATTATTTTGCTTATACTGTCCGTCTGAATAGACCTGTGTTAACTCTCTGTCTGAAAACCCTCTGTTTCAGCGCCTGTCTCTTGAAGACCCCCTCCCGAAAAAGCCCAGTCTGCTCTGAATGGCTTGTGAGAAAAATATGGTGCACCTTTGCAAAGGTAGTTGATATATTTAAATGAGCCTGCATGTGACATAGTAAGGGGAGCCAAATCTGAACAGTTTGTTGAATCATGTGTTTTCTGATCTAGGCAGCCCACAAAAACTGACTGGGTTGTCATATTTCACAGTTTGTAGGTTGGTAGGCACTCCAGATACCCAAATGTACGAGCACAAGCACTGAAACAGTGAGTTTTTCATGATATGTCCCCTTTAAGGCTACCCATCTCCACACCCTGCCCTGTATCTGTCATGTACCTGTCTCTCTACGGTGATAATGAAGAACTCCATGGAGAAGCACAGGATGTATCCAGAGTGAAGACCATGCCAAATAGTGAGAAAGACGAGTGTGGCCGTATGAGACAGGGCCTTATTACCCAGGAACTTCAACCGTTTGAAGACATGTCTTAAAAAAAGAAGAGAAAAAAATAAGTCAAGAGTTATGGATCGTTTCTTTTAGACTAAAAATCTGGATAAGGGAAGTCAGAGAAGCATAATGCAACAGCTATCACTGCCTACATGGTAAGCACTCACTCACCTGGAAGTTGTTGTTGCATAGCAACTGAGGTTATATTAAAACATTTCAACAACTTTACATCTTCTTCAAGGGTACTCATCAATTCAATGCTGGCCCAGTCTTTGTGTTACAGTATCTTAGAAAAGTGCTCACACAATGTGCTTTCAATAGGGTGCTTTTGTTTTCTTCCCGCACACCACTGACAAGCTGCAGTATAGAGCTGTAGAGAGCAGGGTCAGACAATAAGAACATGAAGTACTACTGCTTAAAAGCCTTGCTCGTGGCCTTTAAGGCATCAGTATGCTTCAAAACAAAGTGTTTGTTAGATCATTAACATCGTCCGCGCACGCGCACTCACACCTTTCTGACGTTCGAACTTTGGGGATAATTTTTGTGGCTTTCAGAAACCGAGAATCTGACGAGCACGTTCCTCTTAAAAAGGCGCAGAGGCGAGAAAGTATGCAGGATTTAAACTTCTCTCTCAAGCTTTTCACACAACTACTTCTGACAGTTTCGGTGTGTATAACTGACTCTTTGATTCAAGGTTTGCTTCTTTCCTCTCTCTAGGACAGCTGACTTTTCACCCTACCTTTGAATGTGGCCATTTGGAAGCTATAAACGGTATTTCAGACGGCACTTAATACAAACTAGCTTGTTTGAAGGATACTGACCCCTCGAGGAGCTTCTGCATATATCAAACACTGTCCTCATACTAATTAGTCATGCCTCTCTGATTCACACTGGTTTCTTCCCTACTGTATGCTGGATATATTGGACAGAACTAACAAAGTCCCAGAACAAACTGGAAACCTATCCAGCCCTAAACAGGCGGTACACCGTGGCAACCGATTTGACCACAGTTTCTGATATAAAACCGAAATAAGAAAAAAATATTCCCAGAGCTCCTCTATCTAAGAGACTAGGAGAGAGGGCCCCCGTCTCACAGCCCCTCTGTCTCACATCCCCCTGTCTCACGTCTCACAGCCCCCAGTCTCACGTCTCACAGCCCACAGCCCTCTGTCTCACGTCTCACATCCGCCTGTCTCACGTCTCACATCCCCCTGTCTCACAGCTCTCTGTCTCACATCTCACATCCCCCTGTCTCACGTCTCACAGCTCTCTGTCTCACGTCTCACAGCCCTCTGTCTCACGTCTCACAGCCCTCTGTCTCACGTCTCACATCCCCCTGTCTCACGTCTCACAGCCCCCAGTCTCACGTCTCACAGCCCACAGTCTCACGTCTCACATCCGCCTGTCTCACATCTCACATCCCCCTGTCTCACGTCTCACGTCTCACAGCCCTCTGTCTCACAGCCCCCAGTCTCACAGCCCTTTGTCTCACGTCTCACATCCCCCTGTCTCACGTCTCACAGCCCCCAGTCTCACGTCTCACAGCCCACAGCCCTCTGTCTCACATCCGCCTGTCTCACATCTCACATCCCCCTGTCTCACGTCTCACAGCCCTCTGTCTCACAGCCCCCAGTCTCACAGCCCTTTGTCTCACGTCTCACATCCCCCTGTCTTACGTCTCACAGCCCACAGCCCTCTGTCTCACGTCTCACATCCGCCTGTCTCACGTCTCACATCCACCTGTCTCACATCTCACATCCCTCGGTCTCACAGCCCTCTGTCTCACGTCTCACAGCCCTCTGTCTCACATCCACCTGTCTCACATCTCACAGCCCTCTGTCTCACATCCCCCTGTCTCACATCTCACAGCCCTCTGTCTCACATCCCCGTCTCACATCTCACAGCCCTCTGTCTCACATCCCCGTCTCACAGCCCCCCTCCCTCTGTCTCACATGACAAATAATTAATGTAATTTGCTGTATATATTTATATCTTTTGTCATTATTATCCAAAGCCCTTTTGTTTTCCCTGTCCTTTTGTACTGCTATTGTTTATTCTAATAATAAGTTTGTATTAACATGCTTTGGCAACATTGTATTGTATTTAGTCAGCGCAGCCAATAAAGCCACTTAAATTTAATTTAAATGCCTCACAAAAAGCATGCATGTTTATAATTCGCTTCTAGAGGAAGAAGGCTAAATAAACACAGTATCAAAGTTAACCCATTTAATACTAAACTGCTTACGAAGTGGCGCATATGTGACTATAAATAGACTGTTTCTTTGTGGGTCAAACAATGAGAGCATTTATCTAGCGAGGTCGGGCTTGAAAGTTCTTCATCATCCAGCGATACTGTAAGAAGTAAAGTTTGCTAATTAGTTACTTGTTGAGGGAATTTATATTTTGGAAAGATGTCACTCCTACTCCTCCTCCTCCTCATCATCCACTCTCTCATGAAGTAAGCTAAGTAAGCTTTTCGGTATCTAATGCAGTCAACTGAAATGGACCATGTAATAAACTGTATGTTCAATAAATTGCTTTGCTCACTGTGGTCAAATGATGTCACCAGCTCAAAATGGTTTATGCATGAGGCGCCTGCTGGAAAACTGCAAACTTTCAAACGCCGTTGGCTCCCTCCCTACGATGATGCCTCTGGTGTTAAAGCAAACTGTGAAGAGAGGCCTTGGCATGTGATGCTATGCTATTCCTCGTCTGTGAAGCATTGCCACACACGCAAACTGGATTGAACTGTAATCACCTCTACTTCCACCACTCTACACTGTTATCATCTAAGTAAATATTTAACTTTTACAACTGCGCTTTGAATGCAAGCTGGAGAGAGAGCTTCACAGATTTCCGGCTCGACACTGACCTGGCAGCCCAGGCGTTTGTGTTGATGTTGAAGGAAGAGATGGTTCCTCCGAAAAGTGGCGTGGTTTCAAAGAGCCACACCTTCATATTGGCACAGGCGTCCCACTTGTGCTCACCATCCACTACGCCATTATAGCCTAGTCCGGCTAATATACATACACCTTCCTGTAACACACAAAACATTTTCATTATGTAAAAATCACACCATGAAGCACAAGAACCTGACAAACTGGGACTATTCATTTGGGCTCATGCATGTCTGAGTGTATGCAAAGGTATGTAAAAGGTGGTGTTTGTTCTCTCTCACAGCAGGTATTAAGCTAGATGCTGTATTTAAATACATTTTTCATATAAATGAGGTTTAATTAGGAACCAAATCAGTCATCCGTTGCCACTTTTTCCCACACATTTCATGCACATACTTGCAGAACAAGAGGCTACTTACCGCTATAAGCCAACAGCTGACATATTTATACAAGATGATTTTAGCCCAAAGCAGAATATAAACACAGCGATACCAGAAGGGCTGAGCCTGTGGAAAGGAAATACATTTTAGACAGACTCGTCTTACATTGAAAAGCATACACGGTGATTATTTTTGAACATATTGCCATTCTCACCTCGTACTCATCTGTTAAGAAGTAGCTGTCCGAGTAATAGGGACTAAATATTGCATATATCACCAGGCAGAGAAAGCCCAGAGCAAACCTCTTCATAGCCGGTATAACACTGGAAGAGAAAGAAACAAGATGGCGATGGGAGATTGGAAGGTAATAATGTTAACTGCAGCGCTGTGACACTGCACAGTTGGCTTATTGTACGGAGATGTAATAAAGATAGTCTTTAGGCTCATTTTTTCTTTTCATCACTTGTCATTTTATTGCTTTTTACCTGTTCGGAGGCTTTGCAGGGCAGTCGGTGAGCTGCCCCGCCACCAGCCTCTGGTAGTTGCGCAGTGTAAACTGGGGCCCCACCAGGAAGCCTCCATAGAAGTAGGAGAAGCCACACACCTCCAGCAGGGAGGGCACACACGGCAGGGCTGAGCTCTTCTGCTCTGAACTCAGCTGGGACTGGAGTTTAAGGATATGAGAAGGAAAAGGTGATGACAAAAATAAGAGAGAAGAAGAGCGATATGAAAGAGGGATGAAGGTGGTGGAGGAAGAGAGCAGAGGATTCATTTTAAAAGCACGTTGATGCAGGATGTATCTAGTTACAAAGGACTATTTTAGAAACAATCTTGACTGAGCACACACTCAGTATCACTGCACTGAACACTCATTAACTGGCATTTAACTGCAGGCTGTAAACTTTGTATGGAAAAGTGTGTATATATTGTTTCAATGTTAACCAGATGAGAGCAGATTTGTGTTTTTTACAGAGATAAAACAGAATGAAAAACACTCATTAGAATAAAAATGAAATAAAGCAACAGAAGGGGCATTTAACAGCTGTCACAGATATACTAGCTGCACTAGAGAGGAAGCAAACATACTGTAGACAGACAAGCTGAGTGAAAGAATGGGAAAAGGAAAAGCTGCTCAACAGACAGAGTTATTGTAAGAAAATGAGCTTTAAACTGGTAAAGGCAGGCCAGGGACACAACAATGATTAACATGACTGGTGCAATCTGACGATACCGTTTATACTGTCATAGCTATCTCTTTAAAACCGTTAGTTGTATTCTGTCATTGTGGGTAATGTTGCATTTTTGTATCAATGTGATTAAAATGAATTTTGAGGAATCCAGGTATTAAAGGCAAAATTGGATTAGCCAAAAATAGTCACTCATACTTAGGACTGGGTATCGATAGTCTATATACCTTTAAGTTATCACCTGAAATAACCCAGTACCAAGTAGTATCGAAACTTCTTCAGTCAAATGATACCTGCATTTGATCCTTTTTGATCCAGAAAAAAATAACTATTTATATGGTGGTGGTGGAATTTTATGCAACTGAATGCTTAGATTTCACATGATGGGTATCAAATGAAGTACTCTATTGGTATCACTTTAAAGGGACTGTATGTAACTTTTTACTCGGATAAATTGTTTTTTATTGCAAATGAGGGAACAGGTTGTAACCTAACTTAAAAAAAATGAGACCTTCCGTGACTTTCTGGGTTTCGTCTATCAGCCTGTAGACTGCTTTTTATGTGAAGGACTCGAGACGGTGTCCCAGTGGATGTGACGTCATGCGCACTTGCGTGTGCCTATCCTGTACAGCACAGCTACAGGGAATAGTTAACAATAGCTAACGGTTGGTTAGAAATGGAGACGGCTAACGCAAACAGACGACACAGCACAACTCAGACTCCAACATAAACTCCACGGAAGCACAAAAACGAAAAGTTAAATCTAGTGAAGCCCGTCTTGCAAAACAGGAATGTGACCGAAGTCGGGAGAAAACTAGTGTTGTTGTGGGAGTGTGTGTGTGCACGTGGGAAGTGAGTGGTGAAGCAAGAGAGCGAGCGGCAATGAGCGGCGCCAAAACGAGCGAGCAGCGGAGCAGAAGAGAGTTAGTTTAGCTCTTAGAATATCAAGTGAATGTACAGTGGAAGTTACAGTTTGCGCAGAAATAAATGCTGCAGCTCCTCAAAACCAAACGAGGTTTCCCGTGTCTTGTTTCCCTGCAGCTGAGTGAAGTGCCGAGGCTTCGGAGCCAGTAACGTTATCTAATCTGACCAAAACTACGGTGTCTCCCCTGTGCCTTCTGACCCCGGTCGGGAGGCTGGAGCAGGAAAAGTTAACACTAGGATCAACATCGGCCGGGTCTTCAATTCATGGAGAGACTTTCGTTTGATGAGCTAACATTACTGCCAAGCATGTGAAATATATAGTGATATTGTGGTTTTAGCTGGCTAATGTTGCTAACGTTATTCAACATGATGCCTTTCAATCATGTTCAGTCTCGTGTGTGTTGCCTCACTGTTTGGACCGATGCTCGCTCGCTCGCGTCCAGGTAGTGCGAGCACAAGCGCGAGCAACAGGATGCTGACTTAACGGCCGCAGGTGTCACTGTTAACATGCAATTTCTGATTCTTACATTGAGTCCCTTTAAAAAGGTACTGGTATTGGTACTGGTATCATAATGTTTTAAATGATACCCAGCCCTACTCGTGCTTTATCTGGTTTCAAAAATGTACTGCATCATAATATATGCTGATGTTGCAATACATTATCAAATATACCGTGATGGACGATTTTATCCTCATCACCCGCCCCTCTGCTGGCATTTCTTTGCCCTTTGCTGTGTCCCGTTTTCCCTCTGTTCTACATCATCTCGTCTTTTCCTCCACAGAGCCTTTAATAGGCAAATAGAGTGCGCCTGAGCTGCTGACTGCAGCTACATATAAAGGAGAGAAAGCCGAGCAGAGGGTCAGACCAGCCCCTCACAAGCACAAAGCTCTTTTGGGAAGATCTGCATCCATCGGCCAAAGCCTTCACAATCTTCTGAGCTTTAAGTTAGTATTGTTTGCTTTGCAATACAGCATTATTCATCTTGTTATTATTGTTTTTTTATTTTATATATTAAGATGAGCATTTATGTGTATACATGATAAACATTAAAATCAGTATTTAAGTTATAGAAAGGGGTAGGACTTTATAAGTGTTTACTTCTGCCTACTCCTTTTCAAACTTACAATATTTATTTATTTATTTAGAAGTTGCTATATACATATACATATATATATATATATATATATATATATATATGTGTATTTACTGTTCATTTTATTGGTTATTCTTGTTTTGTTTTCTTATTGTTTGTTAAATGTTCGAAATCAGAACCGGCCCTAAAATGTATAACTTTTACTAATACTATTTTAATTCTATTATTACGAAATACACAACAACATACCTAGCCTATTAAATAGGCCCTATTTTCTGGGTTGCCCGCCGCATCACCCAAATAGCTAATAAATAGCTAGAGTTAACATCAGTTACTGCACTTTAAATCCATTGGGGAAAGTTGGACAGACTATTCAGGTGTTTGGGGAAAAACCTGTTTCCTTTCAGTGTGAGCCACATGGCTTAATCTCTAAGACATAGAGCTAAGCAGTTTCTGTGTGAGTGCATGAACACAATGATTGGTGGTGGAATTGGCGATGCAAGCAGCTAAAATCTTGCCTAGGGCACCAAATTGGTCAGGGCCGACTCTGTTCGAAATAAATCTAATCTAATCTAAGTAACTGGTGTCTAATAGGTTACGGAATCTGTTTGAGTCAACGTAACATATCTGCTCCCACACAATGTTGATTTATGGTAATAACTATGATTCCACGCCAACATAGCTATTCTTTATTATCCTACACACCTGTTTGAATGTATGTGTGTAGAGCTTAAATGGTTAGTTTCTCTATTGTATTACTTATTGGACAGAAAATGAATTGTCAACAATTTTGATAGTCGATTAAGTCTCGTTTCAATCAAAAATGCCCAAATTCTCTGGTACCAGCTTCTCACGTGTGAAGATTTGCTGTTTTTCTATGATAGTAAACTTAATATCTTTGAGTTTTGAACTGGTGGTCGGATAAAACAAACCAGAGTGTGCAGATATCACTCTTCTCGTATGGTCTTTGTTTGAGCCATTGTTCTTTTTGAGGACCAAACATTTAGTTGCAAAGAACACTCCAAGACAGACAACACCAACATATTGACGAATGGTCAAGCAGGCAAAAAGCAAGAGAGAGATCAACCAACTCACTGGTTCCTTCCCGCCGTCAAAGTAATCAAATGACAAACCTGTAATCAGAAAATGCAACTGGTGTCAGAAACTATGTTAGGGTGACTAATGCTGTCATGATGATCATTTGAATGAGCACTGTTAAGCATGCAAAGGCCATGTCAGCAGTTTATCAGTGTGTTAATCATTCACTAGAGTATAGGGGGAGATTGCAACAATGGCAACGAGGAAGATATCAAATGAAAAAACTTCTGCTTTTATGAAACAATTGGGTTTGTCAAGCAGTGCAAGGAGAGCTGCAGTCAACTCACCAACAAGTTTTAGTGTGAGGACACAATGCGGCATGGTCCACTTGATGTCATACTCCCCTGTCGCTGTGTAGTAATACCCTGCCAGCAGGTATACCTACAGGAGGAGAGAGGATTGAAAGACAAAGACATTCAGTAAGAATACCTCCGCATTATCCAACATCTCCAAGCAGATCTTTATCGCAGTTCCACGTGACAGAGAAAGAATGAAAATAGGAAACCGACAAAATAAATCACAGGAAGTATGCTGTTAAAAACAAAGTAAATCTAACGTAGGCACATTTCTGTGTAAAAACTTGGTTTCATTACTGTATTTCTAAAAGGGTGAGCAATAAATGCAAATGATTGCAAAAATAAAGGCTGCCCACGGGAAGCATGTGACTACATCATAAGATTATTGGTTAGAAGTGGGCCTCTTAATACAAGGGACAAACTGTGTGTATGCAATAAAAATGCAATTAAAGGGAACCACAGAATGCAGATGCAGAAATCAGACAAAGTGGTGGGCAGTACCTGAGCCACTGCAGTAAAAGCCTGACAGTGGACAAAAGGGAGCTAATGCTATAAAGTAAGCCTGGACGTATGGAAAGGGGAGAAAAAAAGAAAATGAAACACCGGGACAACTCACCATTTGAAAGGTAAAGCTGCTCAGGACAGTTGTTACTGTCCTTCCCATGAGCCTCAGCATCAGGAATTGGACAAGGACACATACTGCAGAGTGATAGATCTGAGAGCCTGGGAAAGAGACGGACAGGGTGGGGGGGGATGGGGATGATGGTGAGTGCAGTCAAGTGTGACCTGTAGAACTGGACATGAAAACAGCATTTTTTTCCCTCCACAATTTCAGAGATGGAGAAAGAACAACAAGGCAAATCCACGATATACATCCGTTTCAAAGAGGGGTTGGGAGGAAAAGTATTCCACAAGGAGAAAGATAAAGCAACAGACCTGCTGTAAAATCCAAGTGCAGCGACAACAGAATAAAGAAAAGAGAAAGAGATCGATGTTAGCCGTTTGTGTTTACTCCAGCATGCCACTCTCATCCATGAGGATGCTTCATCCATCCATCCTTTCATCCCCTCTGGAGGAGCACCTCTTACCATTGTTGTCACTTTGGGCATTTAGAAATATAAATTTACTCTACTTTCTGAGTTACAATTTTGATAATCAATGTCATTTTTAAGCAAAACTAAGCCAACAAAATCTGTGGTTTCAGCTTCTCAAATGAGAATATCTGCTGGTTTTCTAAGTCCTTTATGACGGTAAATTGACTTAGGGCCGCAACTAAGTCAATTTACCATCATATGTGGCAAAAGAAAGCATCAGATATTCACATTTGAGAAGCTGGAACGAGCAAATGTTCCGTATTTTTGCTTGGAAAATGACTAAAACAATTAATCAATTATCAGAATAGTTGTAAAGTTAATGTTCAGTTGATCAAATTACATTGCTTAAACTTTGCAGCTAATCTTTGGACTGCTAGTTGGATATAAAAAACACTGCAAAATATATATATATATATATATATATATATATATATATATACATATATACATATATACACATACATACATTCTTTTTTTATGTTTTACATACAACTTGAGAAATGAATCAGTAGACTAATTGTTACTTTCAGCCCTCTATTAACTCAATGTACTGTATATTAAGCTGCATATCAAAAGAGTCTGGGCCAGATGCATGAGGATAACATTTGCATTTAGAGTTGTCAAACCTGCTGATGGAGTCTGTTAAAGAGCACCACATTTGCTTCCTCATCAGCCCAGAAATGACTCAACAATAGTGGATGATTCATCCACATCACTAATCCATTTTGTTCCAAACTAAATGAGGCAAAAGTCCTTTCTGTCCAGCGTTTCTTCTGGATGTTACATTAAATCTGTAATTCAAAGATGAATTTATGGTTTATAGGAAGTTAAATTAAAAAGGTACCCTGTGTATTACAGTCATATAACGTTGGCAGTAATGTCTAAGCCTACGGCGTCTCACAACTCTTCCTAACATACAGCGACCGGGCAAATTCAGGAGAAATTGTCCAGATATACTACGAGCAATGTCACTCTCTATTCCATAGAGAGAGTGATATTGATTAACTGTCAGTTACTGGCAGCATCAATTTTGACCAGTGAAAATAGGTTGGCGGTGCATGAAACTTTGCATAAATAGAGCCAGGGGGGGGCAGTTTTACAAACAAGCTTGGCCTGTTTGCTGTCGCATGGAGCAGGTTAGGACATCCTCATTGAGAGAAACTGAAACAATCTGATGTCCGCTCGTTCCTAACTGGACAGTTTTTCGCGCTCCATTCACCAGAGTTTGCTCGATTGCTGTAGGTTAGGAAGAGGTGTAACATGTTGGACCTTTATCCAATCAAAATCAAGCATTGTGTACTTTAAATGCAATCAAAGAGATCTGACATCTTCTTCTTAATCCTCTTGGCCCCCTTGGGAGCATAGGGCATCCACCATGGATCTCCACCAAATCTGACATCTAGTCCTTCATTTCAAATGTAAGAACGTGTGTGAAGCGTTTAAGAGCGCCGCGTAGGTTCACCGCTTGTTGGTGGACCACTGCGCTAAAAAAAAGTCTTTGTTTGTTGTTTGAATTGGATCTGTAAGTACACTGATAAGAGGGAATGCATTTCTTACAATATTTTAGGTCAACAAAAACATAGGCTAAACTGAGATTGAAAGGAAGTTCATGTGAAAAAGTTCACTAGCCTATTACGTCATCCAAAGCTGGATGCCTTTCAACTTCAAAACTCATTCTGGCGCTGCTGTTAGTGGCAAAAACAAATGTTTTAAAAAGGAAAAAAATTGCATTCAACATGATATCAAGGACACAATTTTGGTAAGTTACAGTGAATTTAAAACAGAACTTTTGTGCGTTTACAGGAAATCTCAACAGGGCAGCTTTAAAGACCTGACACACATATTAACAAACTCAAGGAATAGGAACTTGCCAAAAGATTACTTAAAACTAAGGCATTACAACTAATGCTCCCTTCATCTCACCAAAGTTGAATGCTGCTAGAGCCAGTCCAGAGAACGTGTGGAACAGGTGTATAACTGTGGCAGGCTGGTAGAACAAGAACCGCCGGTACACCAGAGCACAGGGATAACCTGCAGGAGAGAGGAAAACATGTTATTGGAGCTACAGCAGGTGCCTACATACCTGTTAAATGAGCCACAACACTGACCTTGTGGTATAATAAACACATGGTGCGCACACACACAGCAGCACATTAGTATCATTGGTATGTTTGTGTGGTGTGTGTTGCTGCAAATCTGGCATGTCAAGGAGAAAGATAACTGCCTTGTAGGACTATAAAGGACAAACACTCACCAGTGATCATGGTCAAATGTCTTTCCACTTCCAACCAGTTCAGTCGTTCTCGTTCACATTTTGACTTTGATTGTTACGTAATTATTGAACTAACTGTAAACACCTTCTTCAAATTCTTCTTGTAATTTTCTATATTCTTCTTATTGTCAACAAATCTTAATAAATTGATCTCACTAACAAGTGTTGTTGGTGTAGCCAAAGCCTGATATAGCTTGTTCCTCTTTGCCATACACCTCCATTGTCGTCCAAACACTAAACACACCGTTGCACTGGCAGACATGTTCCTTCATGAGGATGAAAAGGGGCACTGTGGTTTATTTTGAGTCAACGCAACATGCACCACCGTGCTGCCATAAATATTCACTGGTGCATATTAACACTAGTGTATTAATATTCGTCTGGAAATGCACTACATGCTCCCGTTTGAGTAATGCTTGCTTGCAGTGCCCTGCTGTTTTAGGAGTCTTCTTTTTAAGAAATTAAAAGGCAACACTGTACAGACGCTTGCTTATTTATTTTGTATTTATTTTTAGTGATCAGTGGATCCTTGAGCATCGTCTATTATCTGTGTTTGTAAAATGCCCTGTCTTTTTACCGCAAACCAAATGTACCTATGGTACCAATAGCCTGAACTATATATTTCTGATGTGTTTTGAGTGTCACAGACAAGAACATGGAAATCTTGAGAGACAGATTAACACATTGTTTTTTCCCATATACCCTTTTGAAAACTTTTGCAATCTAATAAATCAAGTATGGAGCCACTGTAGGTTATTAATCATCTGAGTGTACTTATGCAGAGTCTTGCAAGCCACACAGTCCATTACCATGTAGTAGCTCATGCAAAGCAGTCTGCTGACCACAGATCACAAATCATATCAGCCTATGTATAGCAGAGGAAACGCTGATAAAACCTCCTGTTATTTCAGGCTCTGCTCTTGTAGTGCAAGGTGGTTACTATATGGTTACAATATTATGCAAGAGATATTAAGCAACACTGGGTGAAGGAGCACGCAACAGGCTGACTGAAGGGTTTTCAGGCATTAGCCAACCAAAGTCTGACCTGAAAGGCCACGTTCAGTCTATTGTATTGTCGGTGTCACAGAGGCGACACAGAGAGAAACAGACGTGTCCATGTGTCAGACCAAAGTTCAGCGAGGACAACATGGAGGACGCCCTCCCCCACCCCCACCCCATCCACACAAACACCACATGACAGTCAGACCCTGTAGTCTAAGGGTGTTTTCACATATAGTCCTTTTTAAACAAACCAAACTCAGTCCTCTTAAAGTGGACCAAAAAGTGGACCAACAGAAAAGGATTTTTTTTGTTTATTGTTAGTTAATTTGAAAGAGGACTCAGTTCTGTTTCTGGTCCACTTCAGCTCTAATGGGGCCTCAGTCCTCTTTCTGTTCACACTATAGTTGATGAAGTTGAAGTTTGTTTTTTTAATGATTTTATTTCAGCTACTTTAACAAATGTAATCAATTTAAACAGTCACTGAAATGCTGTTAAAACACATTCACTATTCACAGCCTATTTTAAAAATATATTATTATGTTCCATCAGTGCGACCAGTCACAGAAGTAGACGAGCTGCACTAAAACATAGATCCTAAATTAAAACAAACATTAATAATGATAAGCAAATTGTGGCCACACATATTTATACCCCTCAGAGCCCCCTCTACTCAACTGAGTGGGAAAAAATGGAGGGTAGGGGGGACATATTTTGGCAGCCTGTGCTGCTCATTCTACTTGTCAAAGCATGTCCCTCCCCCATCAACACATTGGGGACTATTATTTTCACCAGCCTCATACAATTATGCTAATCCTGCAGCCAAACAAAACAATGTTATTTTTGGTAATCTGCATTTTAACTGTCCAGCTAACTTGACCTACTTGTCTAGTTTGTTAGTTAAACCAACACTTTAAAGGAGGGGAAGATTCCCAACAGTTGACACCATTTGACACGACACCCAAACTAGCCATTACACCAGATCACTATCATGTCAGATATTACAGCCACTAAGTTAGCTAGTTGGTGATGTTTTTTTTATATATATATATATATATATATATATATATATATATATATATATATATATATATATATATATATATATATATATATATATATATATATATATATATATATATATATATATATATATATATATATATATATATATATACACATACATACACATACATACACACTCACCGGCCACTTTATTAGGTCCAAGGTGTACCTAATAAAGTGGCCGGTGCTAGTACCGGGTGGTCTTCTGCTGCTGTAGCCCATCTGCTTCAAGGTTGGACGTGTTGTGCGATCAGAGATGGTATTCTGCAGACCTTGGTTGTAACGAGTGGTTATTTGATTTACTGTTGCCTTTCTATCATCTCGAACCACTCTGCCCATTCTCCTCTGACCTCTGACATCAACAAGGCATTTCAGTCCACACAACTCAGTCTCTGTAAACCCTAGAGATGGTTGTGCGTGAAAATCCCAGTAGATCAGCAGTTTTTGAAATACTCAGACCAGCCCGTCTGGCACAACAACCATGCCACGTTCAAAGTCACTTAAATCCCCTTTCTTCCCCATTCTGATGCTCGGTTTGAACTTCAGCAAGTCGTCTTCACCACGTCTAGATGCCTAAATGCATTGAGTTGCTGCCATGTGATTGGCTGATTAGTTATTTGTGTTAACAAGCAATTGAACAGGTGTGCCTAATAAAGTGGCCGGTGAGTGTGTGAGTGTGTGTATATATATATATATATATATATATATATATATATATACATATATATTCTACAGACACAATATGTAGGGGTTGTATTTTAATTTTAAGCTTTTTGGTTTTGGCATTTATATATTTTATGGGTATTGTTCTCATAGCTAATGGTTGTACTTGTGGGGCTGACAGGTAAGGCTATCTGTAGCAGAGAACACCCAGAGAACACCCAGAATGATATATATATATATTTCTTGAAATATATATATATATATATATATATATTTAAATTTGATAAATGCCAAAACCAAAAAGCTTAAAATTAAAATAATTTTATATATATATATATATATATATATATATATATATATATATATATGTGTTCTCTGGGTGTATATTATATATATATATATATATATATTCTACATAGACACATTATTTAGGGGTTATTATTTTAATTTTAAGCTTTTTGGTTTTGGCATTTATCAAATATATAAATACATACATACATATATATATATATACTATATTTGACACGAAACCCAAACTAGCCTTTACACCAGATGATCCCCATCATGTCAGAGATTACAGCCACTAAGTTAGCTAGTTGCTGATGTTTTGAAGGAAACACAGTGTACTTTTGAGGGTGTGTGTGATTTATTCCCAGGTTTTTCTGGACACACATGTCTGGTGAGTGTTTAGTCATGGTAAACATGCAGCTAGCTGGTTAAGTTAGTAGAGTAAATACAGCTGGTTTGCAGCCTGTAGCTTGATGTGTCAGATGTAACCTGACTGAGCGGTGGGGCTGCTAGCATTGAGTGTTAACAGTTCACAGTTACACACAGAGCTCTTTAAACATGTCACCGGGATGGGTGCCGTTTACTGCTATGTAACCAGAACAACAGAGGTAATAAACTCACCGATCAGTATGGATAAGAGGAGTCGCACCGCTGGCTCCGGGGATCCTAAGGACTCCGACAGATTCTCCAGCAAGGGAGCCGCCATCTTTCTTGTGGGCGGAAACGTCTCTCCGCGACGCTTCAGTGAACTCTACTGACTCACTACACGGCAGACACAGACACATCTACACACACTGACACACTCACTGTGCTTTATAGAGGCCTCAACCTCCTCACCAAGTTAGTGGGATTCTCCTCCTACTTCTCCTCCTCCTACTCCTCCTCCTGCCCACATTTAGCACACTTTTATGGGTATTCTTTTCATAGCTAGTGGTTGTACTTGTGGGGCTGACAGGTAAGGCTATCTGTAGCAGAGAACACCCAGAGAACATATATATAAATATATATTATATAGGGGTTATTATTAAGCTTTTTGGTTTTGGCATTTATCAAATAAAATATATATTTTTAATATATATTTATTATTTGAATTTTAAGCTTTTTGGTTTTGGCATTTATCAAATAAAATATATTTTTTTAATATATATATATTCTGTGTAGGGGTTATTATTCTAATTTTAAGCTTTTTGGTTTTGGCATTTATCAACAAAAAAATATATATATATATATATATGTATATTCTACATAGACACATTGTGTAGGGGTTATTATTATTTTTATTTTTTTTTATAAAATTTAGTGATTGTATTTATTTTCAACAAGGTATGTGGGCTTCTCGTTATGAGAAACCTGCTAGAGAAATTTCTAAAGAGCAAATAGATTCCTGTCGGTTAAGCTGTAGTATTACAGTATCTATACACTGAATACATACCCTACTGTTATGGTGTCAACTTTATAGCCAGTTAAAACGAACACAGTAACAACAATAACAGTGAATATATATATATATATATATATATATATATATATATATATATATATATATATATATATATATATATTCTACATAGACACATTGTGTAAGGGTTATTATTTTAATTTTAAGCTTTTTGGTTTTGGCATTTATCAAATTTAAAAAAAAAAAATATATATATATATATATATATACATATATTGTACATAGACACATTGTGTAGGGGTTATTATTAAGCTTTTTGGTTTTGGCATTTATCAAATAAAATATATATTTTTAATATATATTTATTATTTGAATTTTAAGCTTTTTGGTTTTGGCATTTATTAAATAAAATATATATTTTTAATATATATATATATATATATATATATATATTCTGTGTAGGGGTTATTATTTTAATTTTAAACTTTTTGGTTTTGGCATTTATCAAATTAAAAAAAAAAATATATATATATATATATATATATATATATATATATATAGGTATTGTTCTCATAGCTAATGGTTGTACTTGTGGGGCTGACAGGTAGGCTATCAGTAGCAGAACAACCCAGAATGATATAAAGTGTAGCAAACCAGTTAACTAGTTAGCGCATGATAGTGTGTGAAGATTAACCTTCATACTAGTGTCAGGCTGCCCCCTGGTGGAGACTGACAGGAACTACAGACATTACATATAAAAAATACCTTCAATAGTCTAATAATGATTTGTCTTATATGATTTACCAAAAAAAGTTCAGTTACCCAGTTAAACATTATTGAAATGCTATTCTTATCGACAAACCCTTAATATGCAAATATTTAATTATTATTATAATATTTTATTTTATTTATAATTACATTTAAAAAATAAAATAATAATCCCTACAAAATTGTGTAGGGGTTATTATTATTATTTTTTTTAAATAAAAATTAGTGATTGTATTTATTTTCAACAAGGTGTGTGGGCTTCTCGTTATGAGAAACCTGCTAGAGAAATTTCTAAAGAGCAAATAGATTCCTGTCGGTTTAGCTGAAGTATGACAGTATATGTACACTGAATACATACCCTACTGTTATGGTGTCATGTTGTAGCCACTTAAAACTAACATAATAACAACAATAACCGTAAAAGTCCAGTGTATATTTATGATAAACATCACCTAAACTAACTAACTAACTAACTATATATATATATATATATATATATATACTACATAGACATGTTGTGTAGGGGTTATTAATTTAATTTTAAGCTTTTTGGTTTTGGCATTTATCAAATAAAAAAAAAATATATATATATATATATATATATATATATATATATATTTATATATATATTCTACATAGACACATTGTGTAAGGGTTATTATTTTAATTTTAAGCTTTCTGGTTTTGGCATTTATCAAGTAAAATATATATTTTTAATAGTTCTTGAAAGAAAGAAAAAAAAACGTTGACCCTAACCCTGAACTACTTATACTCCACTACATTTCAAGAGGGCATATTGTTGACTACTCTTTACTCCTTTACATTTATATAACTGCTATGATTGTTTTGTTATGTAGTGATGTTATGTGCTGTGCCGAGGCTTCAGAGCGTGTGTAGAGTGATCCAGGGAGCTTTACGCGTTGTATCGAGACTTGTATCGTTTTGACCAATGACGTCATTGATGACGTCCGAAGCCTCGCTGCACGGCCATACCGCTGACTGGTTCAGGAGGTGGTTCAGATCTTCACTGGTTGAACCAATGCCACTTTCCAGAAGTGACACAGAACACTAATATTACCCCTCCTGCCATTATTTTATTATATTACAGTACACGTCAATACAATTATTGACCAAAGGATTGGTTTACACACATAAGATGCATTACTCACAAAACAATTACAGTTTATTATACATGTGTGTTATATACTCATAATATACTTACTAGAAAATAGACATTATATTATATATTATATAGATATAAATGGATTACATGGTAATATATATTTTTTTCATTGTTTATAGTCATTCCCAGCCACAGTCTTTCACAGCCTTCACAGCCTTTACTGACGCAAAATACAGTATATCACAGATCTGTGGTCCCAGTAGACCACTTACACTTACACACCAAAAACTGACAATAACCTGATATTTTCAGCTGGAATTTCATTCATTCATTCATTCTCATTGTGCAATATCGTTTTCCACCTGTGCATTTTTTTGTTAATAGTCTGCTCCTATTTTTATACTTCCTTCTATTTAAATGCTTCATATTTTGTTACACTTTGTTTAGCTCTTTTTTTAACTGTGTTAGCTGATGCATCTTGTTTTTTTGCACTATCCCCTTTGCTGCTGTACACTGCAAATTTCCCCACTGCGGGACTAATAAAGGAATATCTTATCTTATCTTATCACATGGTTAAGATCATATCTGCCTGTTTTACACTCTTTGGCCACCAGGTGGTTTCGTGCACATGAAGCCTCGAGAAATGAACCTTTTTCCCAACCAATTTGCTGGAAAGCTTCAATGCTTCATGGAGCTTCAGCTCGCCATCACTAGTTTTTTGCAGGTAAAGATTTTATATTGAAGGCATACTATCGACTCCTAAATTATAATGCTATAGACTAAAAACTCCTACAAAATAACAAACTTCAAATGAGCTACTAGAAACTCATCAGCTCTAGATAATAATCATTTTAAATGCCATTAAAGCAGATATATTAGAGATTGTTTTTCTTTTCAACAAGTTGTGTGGGCTTCTCGTTATGAGAAACCTGCTAGAGAAATTTCTAAAGAGCAAATAGATTCCTGTCTGTTTAGCTGTACTATTACAGTATCTATACACTGAATACATACCCTACTGTTATGGTGTCAAGTTTATACCCAGTTAAAACGAACACAGTAACAACAATAACAGTGAAAGTCGAGTGTATATTCATGACAAACTTCACCAAAACTAATCAAAATTCAACTTTATGCGTGTAAGAATAATATGTTTACCGCAGTGCATGCTGGGTATGCGAAACACGGCTGAATATCCTCCAATCAGAGAGCTTCAAACTAGGCCAGGAAGCACAAAGGGGGCGGGACTTATGACGTATCAGCCATTATTGGCTGATACGACCCCCACCCCGAAAATATGAAAATTTTTATATTTTTGCAACATTTCTTATTTTAATCAGATTGGGTTCTCATGGTATGGAGTTCAAATTTGCAGAAGTAAACAGTCCAGAAATGCATTAGGCTCTGCTGGAAAATGTGTACGGATCCTTCTAAAATACTCAATTACAAGTAAAAGTCCTGAATTCAAATTGTAAAAGTGCAGTATTATCAGCAAAATGTACTTAAAAGTATCAAAAGTACTCATTAATCATAATGGCTCCTTTCACAGTGATTATAATCTAATTATATCATACTGATTTTATCACTAACGAATACATGTAAGAGCATTTTAATGTTGTAGTTTGTCAAAGTGGAGCCAATTTTAGATCATTTTTATACTACTGGGGAGATGGGTGGTAAAGTATTGCGCATGTATAGGCTACTAGTAACTGTAAGTGCCAAATAAACATAGTGGAGTAAAACGTACAATATTGAATACTGAAATGAAATAAGATAAGATAAGATATTCATTTATTAGTCCCACAGTGGGGAAATTTGCAGTGTACAGCAGCAAAGGGGATAGTGCAAAAAACAAGATGCATCAGCTAACACAGTAAAAAAAAAGAGCTTAACAGAGTGTAACAAAATATGAACCATTTAAATAGAAGGAAGTATAAAAACAGGAACAGTATATACAGTATTGACAAAAAACAGACTACTAAATTGCACAAGTGGAAAATGATATTGCACAGTGAGAATGAAATGAAATTCCACCTGAAAATATTGCACAGTATGAATTACACCTGAGTAGTAATAATGATAATGATATATATAACCTGTTATATTATAACAGGTTTAATATAGACTCTGGTAACCCCAAGATATAGTTACAATTTGAATGTCAGTCTTGACTTTACTGCACTCTGCTTGACCTTTACTTTGGTAAAATCATGTGTGCACATGAGGGCATTTATTGTGAGTTTCATAATACAATTTGTTATTTGAGTGGTTAGTAGTATATTGATGTAGCCTATTTGGTTGGATGAACACATATTATGGAGTAATAATATAAAGTAGCATAAAATGGATATACTCAAGTGCATTACAAGTATGTCAGAATTGTACCTAAATACAGTACTTCAGTAAATGTACTTTCATACATCCCACCACATGCATTTGGCAAAATATCTTGTTGTTTTATATGTACTATTTGTGTCATTTTTTCTACGAAATGCTATAAATGCACAATACACTAGGATATGATAGTAGCCTACGTGTTTGCCTCAGGGCCGCCCTTTAACAGGTTTGTCCTTTGGGAAGGTTTTACACACACAGCACTTGAAGGCAGCATGACATCTTGCTCTTCCCCTTCCTCAAAATCCAACTACTTGCTCCTCTCACAAGAGAAAATATTGTGTTTGGTATTAACATGAAGGACATTAAGAGTGACTTGATATTGAACAATCTGATACTGCTGGCAATTTTTGTCATCAATGCATCCAAATGGAGGAACATGAAACCCCTATTTCCCACTTTCAAAAGGGACCTTGTGGACAATCATCTCAGTGCTTTAAGACTAATGAATGGACAACATGCAAAGTGTCTCCTCAGAGCTTATGAAGAACTGAACATATATGATGATGACCCCTAGAGCTATTATGGAAGAGTGCAATCTTATTATTTATTTATTTATGCATTTCTTTTTTTGTTCCTTTGATTATTTTCTACCCGCTTTTATTTTTATTATATTATTTTTTATAATTTAAGTTATCTTTCCTATCCAATTGTGCCTTGTATGTTAGAAGTATTGAGGAAAAAAAATGGGGTTGTGTCTAAAAGGTAACCCGAAAATTGCGAAATTTGATCCGAAATCTGCAAAAACTCTCGCGAGATATGCTGCCTGACGTCCTATCATAACCTTTACTAATATCGCGAGAGTTTCCCCCAACTCGCTGGTTCCCTTCTAGACCACGACGCTCAAGACGCGTTTAGGGGCGTGTCGCAACAAACCAATGGCGCTGACAGAGAGGTGGAGTTAACTTTTCCCCTGTAGATAAATACTCTAAGCTGCTCTCTGACATCCGCTCTCTTACCCCAGAGAAGGTAAACCCTGGTACCGTTTTCATTCAAAGCAAACTCCCCTTAAAACAAAACAGCAATCATGAGCAGAAAGTTCTTCGTCGGTGGAAACTGGAAGCTGAATGGAGACAAGAAGAGTCTCGGGGAGCTGGCGCAGACCATGAACGCAGCCAAGGTGGACCCCAATGTCGGTACGTTACAACAGCCTTTACAACCAAAATATCCTTTTAAACAATTACTATTTCACCCACTTGTTATCTGATTATCACGACCACACTTTCAGCAATGTTAGTTAACGTTAACGTTATTTGTTTGTGTGTCATTTCCTTATTATTTGTTATGTCACAACCGAGTCATTCAGACACAAAATGGCTCGTTATGACACCAGTAGCATCACAGACCTTCGTTTTATGAACCTTTTTAACGCTACATTCAGTGTTTGCTCTGTGTTTTCCAGGTTTTAACCGAGCTAACAGTAAACCTCAGACAGACAGACATGTATGAATAAAGGGTGGGAGGGTGGGATTTGCAGTAATGTCGGTGGTGGGTGTGCGTTTGCAGCAGCACGTAGTCCAGCAGCCTGGTCTGCCTTCACTGTGGTGCATTCAAGTGTCGTTAGTGAGTCGCTCCTTTTTCATCTGCAAACCAGAAATACAGTGAACTTGAGTTTTTTATTTATTTATTTCTATTTTGTTTTTATTTATTTATTTTTATTGAAGATAATTAATTTACAAACATTAAGGCATTGTAATCTAAACTCAATACTTCTAACATACAAAGCACAATTGGATAGGAAAGATAACTTTAATTAATAACAAAAATAAAAGAGGGTAGAAAATAATTAAAGGAACAAAAAAAGAAATGCATAAATAATAATAAGACTGCATAGTAGCTAAAGGGGTCATCATCATATATGTTCAGTTCTTCATAAGCTCTGAGGAGACACTTTGCATGTTGTCCATTCATTAGGCTTAAAGCACTGAGATGATTGTCCACAAGGTCCCTTTTGGGAAAATAGGGGTTTCATTTTCTTCCATTTGGATGCATTGATGAAAAAATTTGCCAGCAGTATCAGATTGTTCAATATCAAGTCACTCTTAATGTCCTTCATGTTAATACCAAACACAATATTTTCTCTTGTGAGAGGAGCAAGTAGTTGGACTTTGGTTGACAGCCAGTCCTGCAAATCTTCCCAGAATGCCACAGAATATATACAGTGGAAAAACAGATGATCATTAGTTTCAATCTCAGCCTCACAAAAGTTGCAGTTATTGTGATCAACATTAAATCTCAGTCTTAGCAATTCAGTTACCTGTTGAGGCAGTTTACACGAGGAGTACCACATAAAACACTGATAAGTGTGTTTTTCAGTTGTTTATTTGTGTCATCTACGATTTTTCCTGCATGACAGACATGCAAACAGATGTAGACATGTTGCTGTCTACTTTATACTCAGGCTTTTCATTCAATGCATGATAGAAATTAAAACAAGCAGGGAGACGTTGACTGTGTCCAGGCTTGTTTCCGCTTTCATCCAGCCAGTTGTGCTCCTCCTCCTGCAAAACTGGTGTTATGCAACTGTAATGTTGTGTATACTGTCTACCAGCCACAGGAGCAAACTTCCTCTCTATTCAGACTACAACAGCTCAGACTATCCTTGGACCTTGCTCTATTAATGTATCCGCCCCCTTTACAGCACCAGCAGCAGACTTTTCCCATTGGCTTCTTTTAAAGTCAAAGTTCAGCTGTTTCCTCCCCCAGAATGATTTTCCTTCACATGTTGGATATTTAAACTCTGGTTCTTTCTATTTGACCCCTTTGAACTCGTGACTTATCTGTGACCTCTGCAGAATGCGGCCATGATGTAGGCGACCTTTAGGAGGCTGAACTCAGACCTTTAATGCAGTGAGGCCTGGCCATGGCCACGGAGGAAAATGACCTTTACCCAACCAATAATAACAGGTTTAATATAGACTCTGGTAACCCCAAGATATAGTTACAATTTGAATGTCAGTCTTGACTTTACTGTACTTTGCTTGACCCTTTACTTTGGTAAAGTCATGTGTGCACATGAGGGCATTTATCATGAGTTTCATAATACAATTTGTCATTTGAGTAGTTAGTAGTACACAAGTATATTGATGTAGCCTATTTGGTTGGATGGACACATCTGGTGTTTGTGTTTTATGCAAAAAGCATAACTGATGTGAAGAAGCCTTTAACAGCATCTGAAAACACTAATAACTTAGATTTAATTGTTGCATGCTGATATACATTGTTGTCCATTTAAAGGGGACATAGCATGCTCATTTCCAGGTTCATATTTGTATTTTGGGTTTCTACTAGAACATGCTTTAATGTTCATTAATTTTTCTCATACTGTCTGTCTGAATATACCTGTATTCACCCTCTGTCTGAAACGCTCCGTTTTAGCACCTATCTTCTTAGGTAGTTCTCAAGTTTGGGGTGATATATTCTAATTGCCTGCATGAATCACATGTTTTCTGATCTAGACAGCCCACAAAGCAACTGACTGGGTTGTCTTATTTCACAGTTTGTGGGTTGGTAGGTACTCCAGATACCCAAATGTATGAGCACAAGCACACAAAGAGTGAATTGTTCTTGTCCCCTTTAAGGCCTATCAGTCACCTTGAGGAGTGATGCCATTATCCAGTCCTGTGTTTTTCATTTTGGTGGTGGTTGACCCTTTTGTTTGCCTTTTAAACGTCATGTTTGAAAAGACTGATCTGAATGTGTTTCTTTAATCCCACTGGTGTTGAAATGCTGTGAGAAGAAGTGCATATATACTGTGTATTCCAATACCCCATAACTACCATACTATTTAGTATGCCAGAAAAAGATCCAGTATGTTCCAATACATAGTATGTCAAATGCAGTATGCCAAAAATACCAAGATGTCCTACTTCATCTGGTCATATTTTGCAGTATGCAAGCCAGCATGCTTTTCTGGCCCATAATCCTCTGCGCAGTGGATATATGAGCAGGAGTCAAAGGTTAAGGCGAAATGTTGGGATGAAGTAGTATGTCCCAGTGGTAAGCATACTGCATGCAACAGTACGTACTTTGTAAGGGCTGCTGCAGTGTGTACTAAAAGTAAAAAGAAAGTGATTTGTGATTTGGAACGTAGTCATAGTCTTGTACTTGGCAGCAGTTCAGGGTGTTTGTCCAGTTATACAGGCTGTCCTCTAACTGCCAGACCCGTGTTCAAGCCCACATATTGGCTCACTGTTGAAGTGTTTTTAATGTAAGCAGGGCCTGAAATCCCTCTCTCTTTTGTGATATCTTCTCTAACATACCAAAAGTAAATCCCAATCTTCTGTCACATCATTGACATCAAGGAAGTGTCTTGATATTTGGTTTAAAACCACATGCACTACATAAAAAGTATTGTTTTCTTTCTTCTGTGCTCACAGAGGTGGTGTGCGGTGCTCCCACAATCTACCTGGACTTCGCCAGGACCAAGCTGGACGCCAAGTTCGGCGTTGCTGCTCAGAACTGCTACAAAGTCGCCAAGGGTGCCTTCACTGGGGAGACCAGGTACGTCATCATGTGTCCATCAGAGGAGAAGCAAATAAAGATGGATGGATGAAACAACATGAATCCTCTGGGTTATTAGGTTAGATCACAAATGTAAAATCTTGTTAATGTTTCATATCACTTTATTAAAACAGTTTTTAAATGGAGCATATTTGATTATTGTGTGTTTATTGTGTGAACATCTATGTTCAGCCCTGCGATGATCAAGGACTGCGGAGTGAACTGGGTGATCCTGGGACACTCTGAGAGGCGCCACGTCTTCGGAGAGAGTGATGAGGTAATTCTGGATAATCTTATCTTCTTTCACTTTGCGCCAGCTTTATTGTTGTCTGTAATGATGCTGAGCGCTAAATGGGGAAGAGCTGCGTCCATTATACATGAGTAGGATACACACAACCATTCCTCCTTGTGTACACTGTGTGATTAGATGCTTGTGTGTGTGTTGTGTTATAGCTCATCGGTCAGAAGACAGCCCACGCTCTGGAGAGTGGTCTCGGTGTCATCGCCTGCATCGGCGAGAAGCTGGACGAGAGGGAGGGCGGCATCACCGAGAAGGTCGTCTTCGCTCAGACCAAGTTCATCGCAGGTACGTGACCCCTGGCGATCCCAACGTAGAGTTTAGAGTCTAGATGTTGCAACACACACTTCAGGGAAAGTTTGTGCAAGCTGGTGGAAATCATAAAACTTGCGAAATAGAAATTCCAGTCTTATCACACGTCTCTTTCACAGACAATGTAAAGGACTGGAGCAAAGTCGTGCTCGCTTATGAGCCTGTGTGGGCCATTGGCACCGGCAAGACTGCTTCCCCACAGCAGGTAAATATAAGCAAGCCCTGAAAATGATTAGTGCAATCTCTTCCCCATAGCTCTTCATAATGTGTCTGTTTCCTGTGCGATATCTCAGGCTCAGGAAGTTCATGAGAAGCTGAGGGGGTGGATGAAGACCAACGTGTCTGAGGCTGTAGCCAACTCTGTGAGGATCATCTATGGAGGTCAGTCGGTGTGACGAGATGGTGCCTGTCGTCGTATTCTCATCTTATCATATCCCACATTCTCATGAATCTCTTCTTCTCAGGCTCTGTGACCGGTGCTACCTGCAAAGAACTTGCCTCCCAGAAGGATGTTGACGGTTTCCTCGTCGGCGGAGCCTCACTCAAGCCAGAGTTTGTCGAAATCATCAACGCCAAGGTATAAAAACCCGGGCAGCTGCGATGTGACCACGTCCAGATCAGAGGCCAGCTCCATTCAGACGATCCAGTTCCATCATCCTTCACTCTCAGCACTTAGTCCTGTTCCCCTTTTTATTCAAACGTATTTGTGTAATAATGTCATTCCCTCCTTTTCCTTTGTATTTTTTTTCATCATGAAGAAAAGGGACAGGTTGACACATGCACTGTACCGCACTGAAAAGTCCACTGAGAACGGTCTGTGTGCATACTAACTTCCACACCAAGTGCTCAAGCTATAAAGACAGGCAGTCACACCTTGAGGTGGACGGCCAGTCCACGCCTTTACTTGAAAAGTTTACCAACTTCTTTTGTGTAAACAGTGTCACAGCTCTTTGTCAGATGTATTTGTCTTTTTAATACCGACGTTTCTTCTGTGTAATTATGATGTTCTGTGGCTTTTCCCTCCCTGTAGACGTGCATGAGGATCCGCTCTCTCTCGTTGGCGGTTTAGCCAAGAGGGAAGCGTCCATTACATGTTAATCATATTGTATCATGGCCGATGGGTATAAGGGTGGGAAGGCTGTAAGGAAATATTATAATAAACCGTTTAGAGACTGTTTTAGTGTGTTGTGTCTTGTTTTGCTTTTTTCTTGATGAGGTTTATTCCAAAGTCCCTATATCTTATAGCGATACCTACTTGTGTCTGTATATATAAACCAATAGGTTTCATAACCTGCTGTGTGTTCACATACAGACGATAGTGGTACTCTCTCAATGGCAGCGGAGAGAATATCTCATTACAGAAATGACCTCCTGTTAAGACAATGCCATGCAGAGAAGCATTTGACTGCTATTTTTATCCCGGCACTGAACTAAAACAGACACACAGCAGTTAGAGACTCGTGTATCGGGAGGAAATTGTAGCTTTGCCAAATACAAACTTGCATACAGAAGCTAATGTTCATTAGACTGTAAAATAAATCCTAAAGCACACTGAGCATTTTGGTCACCACATATTAAATCTAAATATAGTGCTCTCAGGTTTTCACCTGGTTGGTTTCTAACTTGTAACACTATACTTCTCTCTCTGATGCACCCGGCACTTTCATCGTACTGGACCCAGACTGCTGCACTGACAGCAGAAACAGTCTTGGAGCTCAGATTCAGGTCAAAATTTCATCACAATCTGCTAGTCTGTCTTCAGCAAATACTTAGTTTGAACCAAATATTTGCGCGTCCCAGTGTCTTTGTCTTCTTTATATTCTCACTGTGTTGAAACAGCCACAGGACTGAAACCACTTACACAATAACCACAATGCTGTAGGTACAGTATGTACAGGAGGACAAAATAACAAGAATGTGGAATATGATGTAATTCAATGAAATAGCTGTTTTAAAAATAGGAATCTATAATTATTTTCACATATAAACGGGAACATAATACATGTTATACTGTTATATTAAATATAACATCAACAAGTATTGTGTTAATGTACTGCACTGCATTACGTTATAAGGCAGAGGTTTTCAAAGTGGGAGGCTGTCCTCCCCAAGGGGGCTCCGAACAGTTTCAGGGGAGGCTCAGTAAATGGAAGTGAAAAATATTATATTAGCTTATCAAAAGAAAATCACATGTTATAGACTAATGTGTGTGATTTGGTTGGAGATAGTTCAGAGATTCATATTCATATTTTATTGTTTTTCCCAGAGTCAGAAACTAATAAATACCTTAGGACAGACATTTTTTATGTATTTGGTCATGCTGAATCAAACAGCAATATTAAAGGTCCCATATTCTAAAAAGTGACATTTCATGAGTTATATATTCTTCAGCAGGTTTAAGTTCTATATAAATACTGTGAAAGTATCGAAACACTCAATCCACAGAGAAATACACACAGCCCGTATTCAGAAACTGAGCTTTTGAAACAAACGGTCAGGATTTCGGTCCATTTGTGATGTCACAAATCTACAATATTTAGACCATTTCAAAGTTTCAAACGTAAACATTCTAAATGTGTCCCAGTTTATTTCCAGTAGCATTGTATGTGAATGACATCAGCTGACAGGAAGTAAACCTGGACCCAAGCTGTTGCCTAGCAACGCAATTCCAAATTGAAATGTACAAAAACGGAGCGTTTCAGACAGAGGGTGAACACAGGTATATTCAAGCAGACAGCATGAGGAAAATAAAGGATTTTTTTAAACATTAAAGTATGTAAACCTGTTCTAGTAGAAACCCCACATACAAATATGAACCTGAAAATGAGCACGATATGTCTCCTTTAAGCTATTTTGGCACAATTATTGAGTGTCTATGGCAGGGGTCAGCAACCTGCAGCTCTTTAGCTCCTCTCCAGTGGCTCCCTGTGGATTTATAAAAATGGAAATGAATAACTGTTTATTGTTTACATTTTCATTTTTATTTATCATTGTTGTAGGTCTATGGTACGACGGAGTATTAGGGTCACATTGAGGGGGAAAAAAATTAATCTGAGATTTCGAGAATAAAGTCATAATATTATGAGAATAAAGTCAAAATACAAAGTAGTAGTTTTATGTGTTATTTTCTTTTTTTCTCGTTATATTATGAGAATAAAGTCATAATATTTTCTCGTAAATTGATGACTTTATTCTCATAATATTATGACTTTTTTCTCATAATATTATGACTTTATTCTGGAAATATTACGACTTTTTTTCTCGTAAAGTTATGACTTTATACTTGTAAATTTATGACTTTATTCTGTAAATCTCAGATGTTTTTTTACATATAGGGCATCCAGGAATTGAGCAAAAAATAAGCAAACTAAAATCTCAGACTTTGAAAACCCCTGTTCCTGTTATTTTGTCCACCCCCCCTCTGCACCCCGGTGCAGCAGGAGGCGGTAGAGTCCCACATTGAACCTCTGAGCAGCTCACTCTCATGTCCGTGTTTACAAGCGAAGCGTGACGTTTCAGGGACCCACTAGAAAACGTCTCCAGGCGCAACTAAACGCTGCAAATTCTATGTATAAACGTGCAAAAAATGCAGTCACTGAAAGCTTTCCTCAGCGAGAGACTGACAGCAGCGGCCGAGGAGATCTTTGGAGCTGTGGAGAAGACAATAGCAGAGTACAAAGAGGAGATTTCTCGTTCAAAAGATTTAGAAATCAGTCGTCTCAGGATGCAGCTGAAGCTCCTCAAGTCAGGTTGGTTTGAATGGAAGCTGAATGAAACCTCATGCAGCTTTGTGTTATTGTTTTTTTAGATAATTTGCATGATTGTTATCATTTGTGTTTTACCTCTAGAGCCACGGTTGGATAGATGCCTGGGAGCCCAGCTGCAGCAGCTCACCCATCATCATCACCACCACCACCCTCCTCCTCCTCCTCAGCAGCAGCAGCAGCATCAGTCAGTCCCTGCAGTGGAGCCTCCTGAGTCCCAGCCCTGTGAGGAGGATGGAGGCAGCAGCATGGACCAGGAGCATCCAGAGCCCTCTCAGGTGAAGAAGGAGCAGCAGCAGATGAAGAGCCACAGAGATTTCTGGATGTCTCACGATGCAGAGCAGCTGGAAAGCCTCGAATCAGACATCAAGGACTTCATCTCATCTCCTTCCAGCCTGAAAGGAAGCCTGCATGACCCCACTTTGCCCTTCCATCCCTACCACAACAACCACGGCGAGGACAGCAGAGAGAAACCCTACTGCTGCTCAGTTTGTGAAAAGCGTTTCAGTAACTGCTCCCACCTGGCAGCTCACATCAGGACACACACAGGGGAGAGGCCTTACAGATGTGAAATATGCAGAAAGACTTTTATCACAACGAGCGCTCTGAACAGACACCAGACGATCCACACTGAAGGGAAACACTTCGTCTGCAATTACTGTGGCAAATCCTTCAAATGGATGGAGTCTCTTGGTCGGCACATGAGAAGTGTGCATAAGAGAGAGAATATGCCTGTATGACTCTGAAATAATGTCAAATAGATTAGTGTTATGTTGTTACTGTTACGTTAGTCATCTATGATTTATAAAAACACTCGAACAAAGAATGTAATTTTTATTATGTTTAGTCGTACGTTATGTTGTGCATGGACCTCATTAAGCCTCATAAGCCAGTAAATGATGTGCAAATGGATTGTAAAAAATACATTCACAGATGTAGTGTTTTATAAATATATGATGGTAAATGTATTCTTACAGAATAAAATATAAATACTCTTTGTTTGGTATTTGGTATAATGTATTCTGCTTTCTGCTGCAGGAGCATATAAGAAAAGGGAAGTTGCACAGTACTCCAGTAGGTGGCAGTAACAGCATTTCATTCACAATTTCACATCAATCTACAGTATCTGGCAGTGTGCAGACTCTAGTGTCTAATGTACTGAGTGTGTACTTCTTTTCTGGGAACTGACAGTGCTCTCAGCCAGTAGCCTTCGTACAGTCAACGTATTCAAAATATGACGGGTGGAAACCTGTTATTCCTATAGTGGTGGAAAGCAAGTACTGTACTTTACAATTTTGAGGTACTTTACTCGAGTATTTCCATTTTTCCGCTACTTTATACTTCTACTCGATTACAATTCAGAGGGAAATATTGTACTTTTTACGCCATTATATTGATTTTACAGCTATAGTTACTTTACAGATTCAGATTATTGATACAAAATATAATGAACAAATGATAATAATAATAATAATAATAAATAATGCAGTATATTAAGTAGTTAAAACTAGCTCCCACTTTAACCAGCTGCAGCATTAAATGGGACATAGTAAGCTCATTTCCAGGTTCATACTTGTACTCTGGGGTTCTACTAGAACATATTTACATGCTTTAATGTTAAAAAACACAATATATTTCTCACACTGTGTCTGAATATACCTGTGTTCATCCTCACCCCTCACCCAGTTTTAGCGCCTGTCTCTCGTTCTCATCCCAACTCGTCACATAGCGCCGCTTTGTCACGGCCATTGATGTCACTTTATTTTCGGCATGAAAACCACTATAGTTAGGTTTAGGAAAGAACAACATGGTTGGGCTTAAAACTACTACGTTTGTACAGTGAAAATGACACTGAATGCTGTGAACATTGGACACGAACGAACAGCTGATTGTAACGTGAAAGTGAAGCTTAACAGCGGTCTCCTGGATGAAAGCCTTGTGTTTGTTGGACCCGCCCGCCTGATGTGTGTCTTTTCACTTTTTAAACTACGTCACCACTCTCCTTGCGTACTTTCCCGGAGCGTTAACTGTTGCCGCGGATGGGTTTACATTACAGTTAATGGAACACCCGGTGCGATTCACACCGGCGCTAAAGGGTGATTTGTGGACGGCCGTGACAAAGTGGCGGTATTTGACGTCCTGGGAATGAGAACTGGTTGGATTGGCTTGCGAGAAAAATATGGTGCACCTTTGCAAGACAGCCCACAAAAAACTGACCGGGTTGTCTTATTTAACAGTTTGTGGTTCGGTAGACACTCCAAATGTATATGTGTACCAGCACTGACAAAGTGAGTTCATGATATGTCCCCTTTAAAGTGATGCTTACATGTTAATGCATCCATAATTATGATTCTGCTTTGGTTTCAGGGTCCTGGTATTGTGCATGCTACCTCACCGTCATGCCTTATTGTAACACTTAGTAACACCTGTTATTTTCCTTCTGACAAGTCTGCCAGAAAAAACAGTCCCATGTACTTCCAACTTTCTAGCAACAATGTGGGAAAGCCCTTGCCTGTTTCAGAATGACAATGCCCAGGTGCATAAAATGAAGATGCTTTTCTATGTTGTGGTTGACTGACCTCAACACCATCCGACACCTTTGGGACGAACTGGAACGCCGACTGCGTACAAGGCCTTATCGCCCAACATCAATGTCCTAATGCTCTTGTGGCTGAATGGCAGCAAATCCCTGCGACCAGGTTCCATAAGTCTTGTGCGAAGCTCTTTTATAGGAGAGTAGCTGCTGTTGTAGCATATCAAAGCTCATGGTTGTGGGATAAGATGTTCAGAGGTCTAATGTTCAGGTGTCCACACACTTTTGGCCACCGCAGTGTGTTAGGCACAAGCTAGCTTGGGATGTTGTTCTGGTTCACACAAGAAACGTGCACACACTTCCCTCGTCAGGGACATCCCCCCGTTATGTCCTGTCTATTTGGGGTGAAATTGGGATTCATAATGTGCATATACTGTACAGTACACATGAGTAGCAGCAATGGTAGAGTTCGATGTTTTGTGTTGTGAACAATAGACATAAGTCTTTAAAGTATTAAAGTTCAAGTTGAGAAATGCAGAGGTTCAAGGAGCCAATACAGACTTTTCAATAGTCTTTTTCAGTTTATATATTCCTTTTTATTCACGTTAGTTTGATGAAAAAAATACTTTAGATGCCGATAATAACTGCGCTGAGAGGCCAGAGCCTGTCCTTCATTCATGTCTCAATGCTGTAGAACAGTTTGTTGAACTGGATTATTATTTCAGGGTACACTCACTCATTTATTGGAGAGAGATTTTTTCTGAGTGCTCTCATGTGCACGCAGGCGCTCTCTGCAGTAAACCACTTACTACAAGTGTAGGCAATTAAAATGATGACACAAAATCTTCTCTGAAACTGAAAATCTGGATTAAAATAAAGATGAATTATGTGCTGATAGCAGATTTCACCCCTGGTTATACAGTGAAGTTACAGTAAGTGACTACATAAGTGTCTCTATACTTTTTCGACCCAACCTTATTATATAGTTTTACAACCCAGTCTGCATCTTCTCTGCTGTTTGGTAGACTGTTTCAGAAAATACCAGAGATTTAGACTGAATCTCCAAAAAGAGCAATGTGCTTCCCATTAGCTCTGTGGCCAAAGGGCTCCCTCGCTCTTTGTTTCCTTCAAATGGGTACACAATGTTTCAGGTATCAGAGGAAACAAATATATGAACTGAAAACATCCTACCGACATCTGAAAAAAGCAAATACGGCTTGAATTGTTGGTTTGTCATTTTCTTTGGTATAGGTCTCATTTGATCGTCATTATTCCAACACACCAATGACAGGTAACAACAAACCTGCGTGATTGATTCGTTTTTATCATACGTTTTTCTATAAATATATAAAAACATCCTGTGGTGTAATGCAAAACTCATTTCAAATCTTGACCTTGTGATTGTTTGAATCCTCCTTCTTGAAAGTATATTAACGAAACAGTTCTCATTTGGACCGCATTGTGAATAAATATATCAGCATCAAAAGTCTTCTTTCCACTTCTTTATATGTGCTTCTGTCATTCTCAGCACAAATCCATCTGCAAACCATGCTATCAAAATATTCAATTTCATAAATATTTCATGTCCGACGACTCAAACAAACCCAACATCGCGTTTGGTCCAACAGAAGCTTTACCACAATTAATGATCATCACAGTAATGGAGTTTTTTTTTTGCCAACAATACCACTGTGTTCTATTTCTGTCAGTGTGGGCACTTTACAAACCAGCTCTCTAATTTCTCTAGTTAACCTTGTGATTCAGAATTTATCCTCAATCTTGATTAAAAAAAATATCTATACAGCTTCACAGAGACTATAAACCCACTGACCTTAAACGAATAATGGGAGCAAGATTTAGGTATGAACGTAACTAGGGGTGTCGCGATATATCGGTGTTGACAATAATCGCAATATTTAAAAAATTAAATAATGATATCATCATCATCAAATCATGGATTCATTTAAATGTTGGATACTAGGTAACGTAATGTAATTGCCATTGACAGTGAAAGCTCTCCATTTTCAGGCCTAGCGGGACCAGTTTTAATCTCGTGGCTGGTTGCCGAGATGGTGAGGATGCTGGCAAACTCCCTGGTGTGTATAGTGGAAGGAGGCAGAGAGCTCTGGTCACCCGCATGTTGTCTACAACCACTTGAGGGATCATCTTCTCCAGGCTGGAGTGGAGTGAGCAGGAGGTCAGAAGAGATTGATTGCTCAGGTGAGAGGAGGTGAAAAAGACAACAGACTCTGTTCTCAGCCAGCACTTGTGTCACTTTGCAGGTTGTCTGTTGATGCTGCAGATGAAAGAGATGTTGGAGATGTCACTCATTAACCAGAGTGAGTATCCCTTATGATAGAGGAGGTTAGAAAAAAAGAGTCGTGAAAGTGCCCTCTTGGATGCCCCTACGGTAGATAAAATGTGATGAAATGCCCACTAAGGTGCACTTAAATGGAGAAATATGATAAAGTGCCCTCTAGGTTGGGCGCCTGGTTAGCTCAGTTGGTAGAGCGGGCGCCCATGTAACAAGGCTCAGTCCTGACCGCGGCGGCCCGGGTCCGAATCCGGCCTGTGGCCCTTTCCGCATCCACTCTCTCTCTCTCCCCCCTTTCCAAGACTCTATCCACTGTCCTGTCAATAAAAAATGGAAAATGCCCCCCAAAAAAATAACTTAAAAAAAAAAAAAAAAAAAAGTTACCTCTAGGGTGCCCTTAAATGGAGACAACACAATGAAGTGCCCTAGGGGTGCCCTTAAGTGTAGAGAAATATGATAAAGTGCCCTCTAGGGTGTTCTTCGAGTGGAGAAAACATGATAAAGTGCCCTCTAGGGTGCCCTGAAATTGAGAAAACATGATGAAGTGCCCACTTAGGTGCACTTAAATGGAGAAAACATGATAAAGTGCCCTCTAGGGTGCCCTTAAGTGTAGATAAATATGATAAAGTGCCCTCTAGGGTGCCCTTAAGTGTAGATAAATATGATAAAGTGCCCTCTAGGGTGTCCTTCCAGTGGAGAAAACATGATGGAGTGCCATCTGGGATGCCCTGAAATGGAGAAACATGATGAAGTGTCCACTAAGGTGCCTTTAAGTGTAGAGAAATATGATAAAGTGCCCTCTAGGGTGACCTAACAGTGGAGAAAACATGATGGCGTACTCTTAAATGGAGAAAACGTGATAAAGTGCCCTCATGGGTGCCCTTGAATGGAGACAACACAATGAAGTGCCCTCTAGGGTGCCCTTAAGTGTAGAGAAATATGATAAAGGGCCCTCTAGGGTGCTCTCAAAAGGAAGTAGGTACAATGCAGTGCCATAAAGGCTGCCCTAAACGCTGGAAAACTCTCTGGACGCTGGTGCCCTTTTAATTTCTTAAACTCTACCCCCTCAGACAACCTAAGTCCACCACTGCCTCCATGGCATGGGAAACACATTCTGTATATAACTGAATGAGACAAACAGAAGAGCTCTAATATGAAACTGCAACAGTAAGAGTGGAGGTGACCGTCTAAAGTCCTAACAGGAGTCCTAACAGTAGTAGGCAAAAATGGACCACAAGCGAAGCCGGGCAGCAGCCACAGTCAGCATCCAGGCAGAGGGACAGCGGACAGGTGCAATAAAGAGTTAGTGGTGGTCATTAGATAAACTTTATGAAGTTTGACAGCTCCAGCAGGAGGAGAGAGATTGTTGTGGAGCAGATGCGATAGAAAAAGTGTTGTAAAACCGTCCCTCTCGGGCAAAACAGAGCTAGAATGAAAAGTGAAACTATAGAAAGGAAGATATTTTTGCTGGAGGGAGCTGTGGGACAGGGACTAAACCAAATTAGTCACTGTTTGTGCAAAGTACGCAGTGCAAGCATCAAAACCCAAACATAAGATCTATGACATTTGGAAGCTTGTGACTTTTTCAGCGTCTACATGAATGCTTTCTTTGGATAACGGCTTAGGGGATAGTTAGATCCCATCAAGAAGCAGCTTCACATTCACTTGTGTTGCATCTTCCAACAGCGTGTTACAAATGTGAGGGTGTGTGTTTTGTTTCACTCTCAGTTAATTTGGAACAACCTGTTTATTTGGGTGTTGAAGCGAAGGAGTACATATTATTCAAGAAACATTTTTAGAGCCTATTAGGCTTGCATGACCTCTTCTTCTGTTATAATTAAGCAAATGAAACCTTCACACTGTAGATACAAACTGGCTCTGATTAGACGCGAGTGTGTGACTTTATTGAAGGGTGTTGATCTGTGGCCTTGTTTGTTTAATCCACACAAATTGGTGTCACATGTAGAATCAAAAGCACTTGCAAATCATTCGGAGCATTTGCAGTCTTGCTGCTACCAGATCGGGGTCTGTCATTGGTGACAATTCATTTAATTACAGATAATTTCATGAACCACAGGGATGCGCTCAGAAGTCCTGTGATTTCAAATTTACCTGACACCGTGCATTATCCTGACGCACTAAACCGCTCATACGCGGTAGGCTAAAAGTAGGCCAATATGAAAGAATTATTTGCAAATATTCGTCCTAGATTTGCAAACAAGAGCTGCTAATAATAACCGTTAGTTTACATCCAACACTGCTAAAAGAGGCTGTAGTAATAATAATAATAATACAAGGCCTATATGAAATGCAGTGTTCAAACAGCGTCTTTCATCTTTCATCCACACCTTTCACAACATCCTTATCCACCCTGAGAGAGAGACGACTGATGAAGTGCTAAGAATATCCCCCAGATGTGATGTCACCAGAGGGGAAAATCACATTTGTCCTGCTAGAGGATACTTTACATTATGTCGACACACTTATTCAAGGTGACTTTTAATGACACACAACCTACATACCAACTCACAAGCGCACCCTGTATAGTATATCCAATATCACTCTTACAGATAAGGCTATCAATCAACGTCAGTATGAGGAGCTTTTATTGCATAAATAAAGAAAATGGATTGTTTGGCATCTGGAGAACGGTGTAAGAAATGGACATCATTATGACAAAAATATTAATACTGTAAAGTTTGCCCCAAAATCTGCGAGCCAGCAGCGATTCTGTCTTGCAACATGAAGGCCGTATTCAGTGATCCGTGTCCGTTTGAAGGAGATTCCTCCAGCCGGACACGGTGAGAACACACACAGCCCTGAGCCTTCAGCAGTAAATCACACTCTCACAGCTCCTCCTTTCTTTCTCCTTCTCATTTCTCTCTTTATATATTTTTTTCTTTTCATTTCTGACTGTGCAGTGTAAGGAATGCTCGCTCTACAGGGTGGCTGGTGTTCACTGGAGCGCCTCAACTCCCATGTCTCACACTCATCCCATGTGTCTCCTATTAGCTACACTCAACCAACAGAGGGAGGGACGCAGAGAAAGAGAGAGAGAGAGAGAGAGAGAGAGAGGGGGAGGGGGAGGAGAGTGAGGAATTTGATATGCTTTGTGCATGAGTGACTTGTATAAAACAAAGACGGGGCAAATAGTCTGAATGTATGTGAGAGAGAAGAGGGGGAAACATAGTGCACGCATGAATACGCCAGAGACTAGCAAAAAAAGATTATAATTTATTTCCAGATTTTTTTGCCTTCATTTGCATCTTGTTTCACAAGGTAAATTGAAAATAAAAATAAAAACCAACTGCCATACCATGAAAATGTAAAAAAATAATACAAATAATATGTACTGTATATATAATTATATCATTATCAACAGACAACATTAATCATAATAACAATACTATTGATCATAAACATAACATAACACTAAATTGCTGGTCTCATGCATATAGAACGCCCCTCAGATACAAACGAGGGGGTAATTACTAAAAATAGAACCAAAAGTTCCACCAGTTCAGAATAAGCGCCTAGCTACATGCAATGACATAAAAGAGACTCATGTACACATTCCTTCTGGCATCAAGTATTTTACACATACTGTACTTCACTATTGCCGCCCCCATCTAATATACTGTACAGAGCACGATACAAAACAGGACTGGAGTTTGAGAACATTATTCAGGGAAGCACTGGAGTCTGGATCCTCAACGTGGTGCAGTTAGCAGGGACCGTGTGCAACGTTTTCACGCCCTCCTCCCTCTTTTGTTAATCCCTCAAAAAATCTTTCTTTCGGTGGATTTCCCCGTCCATTAGTCCAGCTTTCATTTCAAGTCTTTTTCTTCCTTCATTGTTTTCAGTGCTTTTTCTTTTTGCGTTTCATTTTGCACACATTCTCCCTCGTTTTTTCCTCCATGCTGCTCTTTGTCGTGCCCCTCCCTCACAGGGTCTTGTCACTTTCCTTCTTCAGGTGACTAAAAGGTCAAAGGAGAAACCGCGTTAGAGTGCAATTTACAGTTAAAGGTCACAGTTAAGGTTGGGGTTCAATTTCATTTCGGATAATGGCAGCTTTTGCTCTCAAAATAGCGTCTGTTCTGGGATACAGTTTAAAAGCTTTAACTGAATCCGTAGATTGCATTTTATAGGATTCAAATATGTAACAAGTTTACGTACATTTTTCAATACTTATGGGTAGAGAACACAGCCCTCGTGCCACACGGCCAAGATGACTTTTACAGCTAAGATGCATCAGAATTTTGCCAGCTTTCCAACTGCTTTATTCGTTGGTAGGCCGGCCAAATGTAACAAACTAATCAACAGTTTGTGCACATGCCCAAGGCTGCCAAATGTCAGTATCACTAACCTCAGATTTTCATCTAAAAGAAACAGCAGTAGGAGTCTTATTCATTTATATTGTTTGTAGACTCAGCCACTGATTAAGGCTTGTTAAAAAGAGTAATAACCAGATATTAAAGTATTGGGTCTTGTGTCCAATTCAGGCTATTGTTGTTTGTTGGGTCTCGTTAGTTAGTTTCAATTATTATTTATTTATTTTAAAAAAATGTCTCTCCAATCCATGCAAATTTTTGGTTGTCAGTAGATTCACAGTGCCCAGTGGGTCGAGGGAAAGAGTGTCGCTAATGAATTGCATTAACCTGGTGAGCTAATGATGAGTAAAAGATGAAATATAATTATATTGAAAATATAGTTTTGGGTCTCGGGTCAGGTTTGGATCTCAAATTTGGCAGCACCAGGTGGGTTTAGGTCTCATTTTTAGGACGGTGCAAAAACTCTATAGACACATGGACACCAATACACAGAAAATAACCTGCAACTATTTTGGTTATTGTTCAAGTCATCATTCTAGTTCCAGCTTCTCTGCTTTTCTTTGTCTTGTATCATAGTTAATATAATGTTAATTGTTGTTATGTTTAATATGTATCTTTGGGCTTTGGACTGTTGGTTGAACAAAAAAAAAACTGTTTGAAGACAACACTTGGTTTCTTGGGAAGTTGTGATGGGCAGTTTTCACTATTTTCTGACATTTTCTATTATACATATACATACGTATATGTATATATATATATATATAGTAAGGCTGACCCGTATACCATTTTTTGGGCTTTGAAGCTTCAGTGAAAAATATTCAAAGATATTCGAAGCTTTGGGACAGTGCCGCTACCGCACAACTGTACACACACGCACCTCTACTCATAACAAACAGCGATATCCGTCTAAGAATAACTACTAATAATTCATGTTGAATATGAATAATGAATAATGAATAATGTTGGGGTTATTCCTTATTTTATTGGCTATTTTGGGATTTATATTTTATTGTTACATACTAATATATATTTAAAAAAACAACAACAAAGCATTTGAATACTGATTTAAAGGTTCGAAGGTTTGAAACATTCGGGTCGGCCCTAATATATATATATATATACACAACACACTATCAATTAATAGAAAAAATAATCAAAGAATGAATCCGCAATGAAAACACGGACACATCGTGTGTACCTGTAATACTCGTCCTGGGTGAGGGAGTGGTGGTGATGGTGATGGATCCACTGTTGTTCCAGGGCCAGTCTCTGGATCTGCAGCTCTGCGCTCTGGGCCTGCTGCATGGCCTGGAGCTGATGGGCTGCCGACATAGGACCAGTGAGGGAGGACGGCTGGGGCAGGTCACGGAAAGGAGCACCTGTACAAAAAACAAAAAAAAGAGGAAGAGGAAAGAGGAGGAGCAGGTGGGGATACAAAAGGAAAACGGAGAAATAGAGGAGGCGAAAGGGCACCAAAGTCAATCATCATCATCATATTCAAAAAGACTCTTCATAGCACTGTGGAGTTTTTAGAGAGAAAAACTGAACAAGTACATGGACGAGGAGCCTTCTCCTCACCGAACAGCTGTTGGCGGAGCACCTCGCTGTCAGTGAGGGGGTGAGCCAGGATGGGGGTGCCTAGTGTGGCTCCTGGGTAAGGGAGGCGTGTCAAAGGAGACCCCGACGCCAACGGGTCCATCAGGGGGTGTACCCCGCCCGTCGCTGGATGCCAGTGATGTAATAGGAAATACAGGAGATATTTAATAAGAGTCAAATTAGGAGTTCAAAACAAAGATAATGCACACAGCATGTAAATACATTATTGCTACACTGACTCTTTGTAACACACGAGCAGCTGAGACAGTTGAATAAAGTCAGAGAAATCTGGATGCAACACAAAAACATAATGGCCTTTGTGTAAATGTGAAATGCACATATTAATATCCTTCCATCCACTATCTGAAAGCGCTTATCCTTTACTGGCTGACATTTGGGCGAGGGGCGGGGTACACCCTGGACAGGTCGCCAGACTATCACAGGGCTGACACATAAAGGCAGACAAGCATTCGTGCTCACATTCACACCTGCGGGGCAATTTAGAGTCAACAATTAACCTGCATGTCTTTGGACTGTGGGAGGAAGCTGGAGGACTTGGAGAAAACCCACGCTGACACGGGGGAGAACATGCAAACTCCACACAGAAAGGGCTCCAAGAGAGAAACCATGCCAACCAATGCATCACCGTACCACCCCAAATATTTATATGCAGGTTTTTTAGTTTAAACATGAATTCTTTCAAAGAGAGAAAAGGCTTCTCTTGTTTGTCATGCATTTTCTGCTGATTGATGTCACCAGACTGAGATCTGAGTAAACTAGCATCTCTTTAAGAACTTTGAACTTTAAAACTTTGAACATTTGAACAAATGAGTCAGATATCTCAGAGGAAACTATGACCCAATATCAAATGAAATCAAAGAAAACCTGTGTTCAATGGTGAGCTACACTAATACAAACATGATTTATACTGAAGGTAAAGGATAAGGCTGGCTCTGTATGTGGAGAACAATCCCAAGCCTATTTGTTCCTACTGAAGATGTAAATCTTTAAAAATGAGTCACAAATATATAGATTATTTTGTTTTTTTAAAGGCTCAGTAATCTCCTGAAATAGCTGGACATTGTAGTATTTAGCAAATGTTACTCATAGTGCATTTGTTTATTACACTTTACACATTACTATTTTGAGATTTGGTGTGTCAATCCAACATACAGTGAAGCGCGGTGCATGTGGGATTGATTCAAAATAAAGTACAGTGCCCATCCTAGAGAAGGAACGTGTCATCCAGTGCAACGGTGTGGCTATTAGATTTGTTTTTTTTGTTTTGTTTTTGGACCACAATGGAGGTCTATGGTGACAGAATATCGCTAGCCTTATCCTTTACTTTTTTAGTATGCAAATCTTGCAACACTTAAAAATGAATTTTAACTACAAAATGTGTTCGTAGTAACACATCTATGTAATCCCAAGGCAGTTGATACTGATATTAACAGCATTTGGAGCAGAAGTGGTTAGTACCTGTGTCTTGCTGGTGCAGGTGAAGGTGTGAGTGGATGTGTGAATGCTGGTGATGATGAGGTGTCACGTTTAACATCTGAAGACGCCCCAGATTCTCTCCTCCACCTCCGTTTCCACCTGTTCCTCCTCCACTTCCCCCTCCTCCTCCTCCTCCTCCTCCTCCTCCTCCTCCTCCTCCTCCTCCTCCTCCTCCTCCATTTCCACCACTTCCACCACTTCCACCACTTCCACCACTTCCTCCCCTTTCTCTTTCTCTCTCCCTTTCTCTTTCTCGCTCTCTGTCCCCAAAGGCCGGCAAAGCTGCTCTGTCTCGCTCCCTCTCCCGCTCTCTTTCCCCGCTCCTGTCTCGCTCAAAGGAGGCAGGAGAGCGGGTGGGAGTGGGGTAGTTTTCAGGGGGAGCGGCTGGAGCAGTGGCTGGTGGCAGATGAGAGGACAGGGAGCTGGGAAAAGAAGAATGGGGGACCGGGTGATGAAGTGAGGAGGCGTTGGAGGTCGGCGGTGCAGGTGGAGGAGGAGCTGGCGGAGGAGCGGCAGGGCCTGCTGGGGCTGGGGGGGCAGCTGGTGATGCAGATGATGGGTGAGAGGGGAGAGAGGGTGTTAGGAGAGATGAAGGGGGTGGATTGGACAGGGACTGAGGGGCAGGAGGGTTGGGTGGTCGAGCTACTTGGGGCAGACTCGGGTTCTGAAGGTGCGGGGGGCCAGGCGGAGCTTGGGGAGGAGGAGTGCCATAGATTGAAATCTCATTAGCTGCTGCACCTCCTCCAAGTAGCAAGGAGTGTGCATGTGCATGAGCGTGTGCATGAGCATGGGCATTGGCATGTGCATGGGCATTGGCATGTGCATGGGCGTGAGCGTGAGCATGGGCATGGGCATGAGAATGAGAGTGAGCAAGGGCAAGAGCAGCGTGATCAGCCATGGACCCCTGCTGGTAAACCCGGTCATCGCTCTTAAATTCAAATCCTTGCTTCATTCGCTCTCGATGTGCAGCCACTGCATGAGGAAAGCCGAGTCCTCCTAGTCCACCCCCAATGCCTCCAGGTATCGGGCCTCCTGCCATCCCAGCGTGTCCACCAACACCTGGACCCCCTTCAAGGCTGCCACCATACAGAAAACCCAAGATGGCTGCAGCTGTAGCAGCATCAGTGGGCAGGTGATGCGGGTGGCCTAAAGCGTGATTCTGGAACTGAGGAAGGAAGAACGATGGGTGGACGTGAGGATGGCCGTGGTGAACTTGTGCGTGGTGTGCCTGGGCACGACTTGCTGCGCTGAGCGGAGACATAGCATGAGGGCGGGCGTACTCGCTCAGGGTTCTCAGCGCTGGGGTGTCGGGGCCCAGATATGGACCTCCTATACCTATTCCCAGGGCTCCCTGAGGGCCAACCACTGTCGATGCACCACCCATGGACGGCAGGAGGAGGGAGTGGGGGATGGAGTGAGCGAGGCTGGGGTGGAGATGGTGTGCTTGAGCAAGGTGAGCATGTGGGTGTGAGTGATGATGCTGGTGAGGGGGAGGGTGGGAGATAGAGTTGCCAGAGGAAGAGGAGGAAGATGAAGGGTCGAGCATGATAGAAGATGAGGAGGGGAAGAAGAGCGAGGAGCCCTGGCGACCCCCTACAGCGGCGTTGACGTCCTTCTGTTGCTGCAGAGAAAACAGTAAAAAGACAGTAAATCACATCTGCCCTGATCTGCTTTACTCCCCTCCCGTTAAAATGACCAATTTAATCGACATCAAATCCATTAAATCTGACACGCTGCATAATTATCACGCTCAAATGTGCACACCTGTAGCTGTCGATCCAGTTCCCTCTCACGCTCGCGCTCCCTCTCTCGTTCCCTCTCCTTTTCTCTGAGGTCTCTGGCCCGCTGCTCGACCTCCCTGCGAGCCCTTTCGATCACCTCATTCCTCTTCTTCCACAGTTTGGAGCCGTCCAACGGGACAAAGAGGACATCGCTGCGGGCGCAGGAATTCCCGCTGCCACGATCAAGGACCTTGTGAAACCTGGACACAGCAGTGACACAGCAGAGTAAAACATCATTACTACAACCTTCAGGAGTCAGAATCACCATCATAATCATCATTAGTGTTAATTACATCTGATCGCATAAAGAGGAACTGAACAGAGACACACATAGAGTGCTGCAGGAATGAGTCCTAAAACCCGGAAATGAGTTTGCATATTAGCACTTCCGGTTCACTTGGATGGAAGTCAATGGGTTTTTAGTTAGATGCCTGAAAAGAGGTCTGTGGTTTACACAAACTTAAGAGATTCTAATGTTTTGTTCTACGGTATAAAATACGTCAGTAAATATCCCACTTGTGAATTTTGAAGCTTTGATGTGTTTTAAAAAAGGCGGCTGCTAACAAGTGGCTAAATGAGACTACAAAACGTCATCACGCACTCGTCCGCCTCTATGTAAAGTCACGTTCATGCGACTGTAGTGTAGTTTGTTTATAGCCTAATGTTAGCTTTTTACTTCTGACGATTGCATTTACACTTCAGAAATCATAAAAGTGGTTTTCATTTGTGAAGATTATAACAAAATGTATCATAGATTAGTTTACTTTCTGCAATAATCCAAAATCCAATGGAAAGATCCCATTAGGGCACTAGGCGATGCTAACTTCCTTGTTGGCCTACAGAAATACGTCATCCCTGCACCACTCTGTTGACAATCTCAAATAGGATGACGTCATTTTGACCTTACCGTGCTGATTGGCTGGCGTGGATGGGGATGTCTACAGGTTTGGGTTCAGGAGAGGGGCTTCTCAACAATGGTGGTGGGCTTTCACTCTCTTCCCTTTCTTCTATTGGTTCCTCTTTGATAACAGGTGGAGGAGGTGGACCCGAATCCGAATGTCCGTCTCCACCAGGGAGTGAAGAACTGGAGGCAGGGGCCGAAATGCTGTTGTTGTTGTTGTTGGCTGAGTTATTAAGAGGTGGAGGTCCTTTTGACACATGTTGAGGCGAGAGTGATTGCGAGTTGGTATTGCTGCTATTGGGTGCGCTACTGTTGCTATTGCTGTTGGCCATGTTACTGCCGCCGTTCCCATTGGAGTGGTACGTTCCACTGAAGGGAGGGTGGCTGTTCAAAGTGCCATGGAAAGGTGGGGGACGACAGCCAGGTGAACAGCTGGATGACACACCTTGCCCAGGAAGTGGCATGTTGGGTCCAGATGAGGAGCCAGGGGGAAAAGATGAGAAGCCTCCCATCTGATTTGTGGATGGGCTGGGTAATGGAGATAGGGGTGTTGGAGGAGTTGTCTGGGCGGAGGACTGATAGTGTGGGGGACGTACATTGGGTGCCAGACCTGATGGGGGTGGCTGGGTGTGGGAGGTCTGAGATGGGGGTATAGTAGGCTGAGGTGGTGGAGGGGCATAAGGAGCATTTGGAGGGTGTCCATGATGGCTGGTAGAGGAGGAAGGAGAGAGTGCAGGAGGCTGATTTGGGCCCCCGCGGTTTTGGTACAGAGCAGACTCTCGCAGGTTTGAGTCTCTCTCTCTGTCTCTGGGCCCAGACTGGTAGTGGGGGTGAGGTGGGTGGGGGTGATGGGTTCCTCCAGGCCCCGAATACTCTCTTCCCAGGTTTGGAGTCACCCCAGGGGGGCTGAGGTACTCTCGATTTGTGCCAGAGGAAGGAGGCGCCCCAGCAGGAAAGTCTTTCCCTCCAGTGGGAGGGTACTCTCTGTGAAAGTGGTCTGCTCCAGAGGAAGGGGTTTGTGCCTCCATGGGAGGAGGGAAGTCTCGGGTGGATGAGTTTGGGGGATGTGGGTGGGGGTGTGGGGGCAGGGAGGAGTGGGAAGGGTGACTTGGGTTGTTTTGGGGTGATGCAGGTGGGTCTCGGTTCAGCATGGGGGCAGCAGGTAGCCCACTGGTTGAACTTGGGGGGTTTCCCTGTGGGATGGAGTTGTTGTTTGGGTTACTGTTGCCTACAACCTCTCTTGTCTGACCCCCAAACTCACCCCATCTGCCTCCATCTTTGTCTCTGGGATGCCCCGCTCCAGTTCCGTTGGGGCCAAAGTCTCTACTCTGGTTTTGGTTTGGCAGAGGAAACTCCCTCCCTGCATCTCGTTCCCGATCCCTTTCTCGATCCCTGTCTCTGAAAGCTGGCGGAAAGTCTCTTCTTTCAGGACCCAAGTTAGGTCCATCCCTCCCAGGACCTGGGAACTCCCGGTTCTGACCCACTGGCAGACCCCCAAACTCCCTGCCTTGGATGCTGTTGGACCCGCCGATCCCACCACAAGGAGTATTACTATTACTGCCGCTACTGTTGTTGCTGCTGTTGCCAACAGGAGCAGAGAACTCTCTGTTGATCTCCCTCCCCCCACACTCCCCCCTCACTCCCCTCTCCCTCTCTCCTGCAGCCCCCCTCTCTCTGTCCCCTCCCCCTCCAGCGTACCTGGGAAGGTACTCCCTGTGGGGGTGAGGGTGAGGATGGGGGAGGTAAGAGGGGTGGGAGGAGGAGTGGCGAGAGGATGGAGGGTTGTAAACAGACGGAAGTTGCTGCTGCTGCACTGGAGGCTGGTGCTGTGGTTGGTGTTGGTGGTGGTTGCCAGGGTAACGGGTGTATCCCCAATTCCCCTGGCAACCAGTTGCTGTGCCACCCTGCCAGCTGGTGGAGCTGTAGTGGTGAGGGTGGGTGGAAGGTTGGGTCTGAGGCTGGGACTGGGACTGCTGCTGGGAGCCGGTCTGTGGCAGCAGAGAGGGAGGAGTGGACTGAGCCTTGTCCAGGAGTTTGTCTGCCTTTTCTATTTTGTCTCTTTCTATCTTAACCTCAGCAGGCAGGTTTTGTCCACCGAGCTCCAAGGGCTTCAGGGCAGGTGGAGGAGGAAGAGGCGGGGGTAAAGAATGGGGAATGTTGGGGCTGTTATGGGAGAAATCTCCTCCCGAGATAGTTGTCTTGGTCACACACTGTGTGCTGGCTTTGGAATTCATTCTGCTGCCACTAAGTGCACCGTCAACGCCCGTCGGCCCACCATACTCAACTTTACACATCAATTTGGAGTCCAGGGAGAAATAGGACTTCCTCCCACTATTGCTGTCGTTTGATGAATCCCCTGCTCCACGGAGAGAGGGAGTCAGACCAGAGGAAGAGCACGGAGTGGAGGGGGGCTTAAGAGACGGACAGTCTTCAATTCGTGCATCCATCTCCCGCTTTTCTCCATCTCCACAGGACTCCTCCCCTCTCCCCTCTCGTTGCGCCCTCCTATCGTCTCCTGACACCTTCCCCACTCCTCCCTCCTTGCCTTTCTCCCGTTCCCTCTCTCCTTGCTTTGGTGAGTCGGGGCCATCGGAATCAGAGTCCAGGCTACCCAAAGGGGAAGCGGAGAGACTTGGGGACGAGGAACGATTGTCCTGGTCTATATCCCGCCCACTGCTCAGACTACTGCTGCTATTCGCCAGGCTCCCTACAACTGAACTCCTACTGCCCTGGGATTGGCCGTCTTCGTTGTCACTCTCACGGGATTGGCTGGCAACCGAGGTTGGAGGAGGGACGGTGGAAGGAGCCGAGCTGTCAGTCGAGTGTGTTGATGTTGGAGGGTTCGGGGTGGAGGCCGAATCCTGACAAGAAAAGATCATTTGTGGATGAGGTAAAAATGTGGTACTCTCAATATCTTGCCTTTTTTGATGATTTAGCTGAATCAAAGCTTTATAATTAGTCTTTATATAACAGGTTGATGCAATATAACACAAACCTGAACTTTCTGCCTCTTTGGAGGAGACACAAGTTCCTCCCCCTCACTCTCTGATGAATCATGCCCTTGTGATCTGCGACTGAAGCGATTTCCAGCCAATTCCTCGCCAGCACCTCTTTGCTAAAACAACACAAGACTTTTAATTCTGTGGTGATGCTTTTGAATCCCTAATAGGCCGATGACTGTTTTTAGAACAAAGCCACACTTGCATGCACACACACACAAAACATCAATGTCAAACACGAAACATCAAAGATTTCTACGTTGTAAAACACACTATCGAACAATACTGACACTGCAAGGGTATGTCTGTGGCAATCATACTGATGACTCATGCACTGACAGCACACACACACACAGACAGAATCCAGCACACAGGGACAGCTCTTTATTGCTTGTGACTCTTGTACTTGCATGCACACACATAAACGTATGGCGAAAACAACGACAGGAAAAAAAGAGGTGTGCTCTAACCGTCTGTCTATCGTTGCGTTCAGGGCGAGTGGGGCTGGCGTGCGGGCGTCTGCCCCTTCTCTCCTCACTCGCCCCCCGCCGTCGCCCACTGCGCATGGGCATCTGCAAAACCCATGGACATGAAGGGAAAGCATGACATGTTAAAACAATGTAGGGTTACAGAAATAAGAGGATACACAGCCAGAAATATGAGATGTGTTGATTGGAGTGAAAATAGGGTTAATAAAAGCCAAAAAGAAAGCCGTTCAATTCAAGGTAGAATTTAGAAACGACAACAACAAGTGGAGAATGAAAATGGGAGGGAGGTTAAAAGAAGAACATGCCATAATAGAGAGAAGGACACAGAGAGGAGGGAGAAAGTGTAAGCATAGGAAAGAATCAAATATAAACGTGGAATCTCACAACCAAATAAATAATTTACATCTTAGTCATCCTGGTTATTTTGAAATACGATCACATATTGAACTAATTATGATGTAGCCACAGTCCCGTTAAGCAGGTACACAATCCCTGACCTCATTGTAAGAAATGCACGTATGCCTTGTTCATACCGATTCTTTGTGTGTCCGTGTTTTCATTATGTCTTCTTTAAAACGCCCATTTTACAACACAAGCCATTGCAGGGACTGAACTGGTTCCTGTTGCTTACTGACTGGGCTGTGTGTTACACCATGAGAGCTACCAAAACCTGTAAAGAAGCATAAACAAAGAAGGCATTATTCAGTATTTATCTGCATGGAAATCCTACAGAGAATTCAATGTTTTTGCTGAGGAACGTTAGTGAGGATGCAGCAATACCGTTTGCTGTCTGCAGCGACTGTGGAGTTCAAGAATTTGTGAAAACATCTGAGTTTAAAACTGCAAAAGCACTGTTGCAACATTTAAATTCCCAGCATGCTTCACACTGTATCGGCACAACTGCTTTTCACTGCGCACCAAAAACAGTTTCCTCTCTGCCTTCACCACAGCAGCGAAAAAACCCACAGGCACAATAGGTTAACACACTAACAGAATGCACTGGTCTGGGTATTGTACAATTGGCTGCTATAATAACATTGAAACAACAGATAATAAGAGCGGTGCTGATTGGTCGACTGCATTTTTGGATGGCGGCCTGCAGAAGACTCCAGCAAACATCTTGAGGATACGGGACCACACCCCCCCCCTCCTTCCACCTTCCACCACAACAGCCAAAACCCACAGCCACTTGTGGTTAACCCACATGACCTGCTTATGGCCGGCAGAATCCCATTTTTATTTATCCAGCCAACCAGCCAGCACGCCATTAGGGAAATGTCAGAATCCTTTATCCGTTTGGGTGTGCCTAACAACATAGGTGGACTACTTTGCAAAGGCTTGTCTAATCCATTCATTCATGTACCACTATGATGAAAAAATGGCTCATGTATATTGAATGAGGATATAAATAGTCCACACCACTGGATGTAAAAAAAAAAGAAGAAGAGACATATTTGGCTGAACAGTTAGCAGAGCTATTGTACACTCCAGTAAATATTGTAGACACACTACTAGGGCTGCACAATTAATCGAATATTAATCATGATTTTTGGCTTTCCACAATTAAATGAACATGATCATCTGGGATATTGACATTTAAAATGTGTTCTGCTCATAGAAAACTCTGCTGCATATCAAATCTAACCAACAGCTAGCCACCAGCTGGTGATCAAGATGTTTTGGCTTCACTTTTGGGTATAGATATTATCTATACAACCAATGTGTTTATGATTAAATTGAGAGTATGTAATTGTTTATCTAGCTCTAAATGTTGCTAATTTTGCTCTCAAAGTGCACCAGATTGAAGCATTTAACTACAGTATATGCACCGATTCCGGGTCGGATATCGGGCCGATTCTGACTCAAATAGCTGGTTCGGATATCGGTGACAATGAGGCCGATCTCTTCAATTCAGATTGTTTATATATTATATACAGTATATACTGGAATTTTAGTTCCTGTTTAAGTTTTGACCAATATGTTGCTGCATTAAAAAGGTTTACACTTGAAGTGTAATTCCTGTTAAAAAATGTTAACGAGTTGCTTTTGTAAGATTTATTATTTTAATATTATTATTACAATTCATATGTATTTATTTGTCATTGAAAGCAATGATTAAGTCAAGTCTGATGTTGCTTTACACGTAAAAGAATGATCCCAGTCACCTCCACACAGTGAGGCATGTAGCTTATTAATTAAACACTGGTATCGGATCGGTATTTTGTATCGGTCGATACCCAAAACCCCGGTATCGCTATCGGGACTGAAAAAGTTGGATCGGTACACCCCTACATTTAACTTTAAAATGTAGCTAACAAAAGGGTAGGGTGAATAGTCCTGTAATTTTTTTCATAGTGCAAAATAAAGCCGAAAAAAAATATTGCCATGTCAGTTTTCTCCAACATCGTGCAGCCCTGATTTGTACATTAGCAGGAACGTAGCACAGCATGGAAGTGAAAGCAGTGCTCTGTTTATTCTAATGTGAAGGTACAATAAAGATATGTTGTCGCTAAAATCAATGAATAATATCGTGATATCGATATTGATCAAAATATAATCGTGATATTGGTCGTAATCGCACACACACTAATTTTTGTGTCCTGTAAATCCTTTAGCAGCTCCACTACACATGGCTATGCATTAATTATTAGTGCATGCTGCAGTGACTGATCCAATCAGAGTCAAATCTTAACTGTTCACACTTTCATATGCATGATAGAAAAAAAAAAAACATGTATTTTATAGACAATGCAGTGCATGTATATACAGTCAGCCGTATTAACATATGACTATAAGTTGATGACACAGGAAACATCCAGTGCATCCAGTGTGTGTACATAATGCATCTCAGTTACAGGTGGCAGCTATATACTGGCCTGTCTGTGTGTCCAGTAGCAAGCAGGTCCTCCATGGTCAGTAAACAACTAAAGGACACCACTAACACACCACTAACATACAAACAGCATTTAACTAGCCTCCCTGTTATTGCAGCATACAAGCACACATGCATTATCAACAAATTGACCACTGCATGTGATGCAAAGCAGCAGCATGCAGTCGCTCTGCTTACATCACCAGTGAGGGAGCATACTGCAACGACTCTTTCTTCTTTCTTCCCTGCGAAATGTTATTGATACGCACACGCAGAGCAGAGGAGAGGAGAGGAGAACCGGCCAAATGCTGCTCTTTACCGCCCAGCTCGCAGCAGACTGCCACGGTTTGGAGCACACTAGTCCACCTCCAGAGTCGTGTTCAGCAGCACATACATGTTCACAAGCAAGAATGGAGGGCTGTTTTCTAGACGATGCACATCTTTTAAAAAAAAAAAAAAAGATATATGCAATGGCGAATCATGGCATTTTTTTGCACCGGCTCTCTCTCTCTCTCTCTCCTTCTCCCTTTTTCCTCGCAGGAATGTGGGTGCGCGTCGTGCTGTAATATGAATTCACCGGGACATTATTTTTTTTTAGCCATAACGCAGTGATGATAATTAAAGCACAAAGGGAAAAAAAAAATGGGAGGTACAAACGTGGCCAAGCAGGGAATATAAAAGCTTCAAATAAAACAAGAACAAGCATCCATTTTCTCCCCCTTTTTTACTTACCTATAATATCCAGCGATGCGTGCTTCTCTCACTCTCTCTCTCACTCCTTTTCCTTTCCTTTCTCTCCCTCTCTCTGTTTGGTCGTTTTATGTTGCACGCTGCTGACACGCACACCTCAGAGCCCAGGCGTCTGTCAACACAGGCTGCTGCCTCCTCATATTGCAACCTCGATAATAACAATAATGCAGAAGAAGGAGAATAAGAAGAAGAATCTCTTTCTATTCGTTGCAGGAGGAGAAAAAAAAAACAGGGGTGCCAAGTGAAGACTACAAATTGATGCGTCCCCTCTTCTCTTCCCCACCCCCTTTCAGCCCCTTTTGCTTTTTTTTATACCCCCTTCCTCCCTCCTCTTCCTCCCTACCTACTCCCCCTCTTCCTCCTCCTCTAAGACGACTTGCACTTTTTTTTTTTCTCTCAATAAACCCCTCTCTCTCTCTGGTCTTTTACAGTCACACTATTTTTTGTAGCTGGAGAGAGATGCACGTTAGGGTGAGAGAGAGAGAAAGGGAGAGAGAGAGGAGAGAGGAGAGGGCGTGATTTGCATGAGGAGAGAGAGAGGGGGAGGATAGAGGAGGAGGAGGAGGAGGAAGAGGAGGGAGAAGGAGGAAGAGAGAGGCGCAGAGAGAGGGCCAAAACTCTGAAGAGGGAGGGGATCAAGAGGGAGGGTCTCTCTCTCTCTGTTGCCTAGTCCCCCCAGAGTCACCTTTACTGTATGGAGACTGAGACTGAGAGGCTCTGCTGCTCCACACTCAATAACTAACCAGCTTTATCTCAACATGAACCCTGAAGAGGAAGAACATGTCCAGTATAGGCTCTTTGTTCTCTTACAGGCCTCACTCAGTTTACTTATTAAAGCTGGAAACAAGCTGAACAGATGGAAAATATGTGAGCATTTTAATGACAACAAAGAAAAAGCTACAACTCGTTTTGGATTAATTAAACAATTAAGAAATTAACAATTAAATGGTGCCCTATGTGTGTTATGTTTGTGTCCAGCAGCTCCCTGTCTGTCTGTCTGTCTGTCTGGGGGAAGCTTGCAGCGGTGTGTCCAGTCAAGCGGCTCTGCAGACCTCCTCCTCCTCCTCCTCCTCTTCCTCCCTCCCCTCCGCCTCGCTGCTGTCGTCCTCTCTCTCTCTCTCTCTCTCTCTCTCCCTCTCTCTCCTTCACGCAGCCCCCTGTCCCGTCTCCTATTGTGTGGTAACCATGGAGACCGGGTTGGAGACTGTAGCCCTCTGTGCGCCTGCGCGGTCACCAGCCTTCCTTCATCATCATCACCGGCAGCAGCCCGGCACGACCGACAGGAGAGAGAGAGAGAGAGAGAGAGAGAGAGAGAGAGAGAGAGAGAGAGAGAGAGAGAGAGAGAGAGAGAGAGAGAGAGAGAGAGAGAGAGAGAGAGAGAGAGAGAGAGAGAGAGAGAGAGAGAGAGAGAGAGAGAGAGAGAGTGAGAGAGAGAGAGAGAGAGAGAGAGAGAGAGAGAGGGACGAGGAGGAGGAGGAGGAGGAGGCCTCGCGCTCCCTCTGCTGCTCAGTTATATAGTGACGATCACCTGGTGAGACCACCTGATAATTAATCTGGAGCCACGCGCCGTTATAGGGGCAGGTGTGAGCTCGAGAGGCAATATTATGTGTTTGAAGTCACAATATGTTTAATATTTATATATGTATATATACACGTGTATATACGTACTGTATATGTATATGAATGTATATATATATAATATATACATTCATATACATATATATACATTCATATACATATATATATATTTATATACATATATATAGTGTACATTCATATACATATACGTATATATATATATATAGTATACATTCATATACGTGTATATATACATATATACGTATATATACACACACACAGATTATATATATATATATATATATATATATATATACATATATATTGTACATCTATACACATATATATATACACGCACATATACATATATACAACTGCATGCATCGGGTGTATTATGTTGAAATATATAGAAAAAAATATTTAATAATTATATGAATGAAATATGTTCAACAAAGAATATATGATAATAATAAAATCATTATATATATATGTATATACATACATTATATATATACACGTATATGTATAATTACACATATCTATAAATAAATACATATATATATATAGATATAGATATATACGTAGATATATGGCTGACTTTGTCAATATATCCATTTCCTATTTTAACATATTCAATTTTCTGTGTCTTCATTTGTTTTACAGCAGAAATAATGAAATGTGTACAGTCTTACAATAAAGTATTTTAAAATGTATTTTTTTCTATTGCTCATGTTTACATTAAGTTATGATATGTTATGCTAATGGCATCCTTTAAAGCATTTGAAACACAATTGTCATGTTATTAAAAAAAAAGAACCACAATAATAATAATAATAATAATAATAATAATAATAATAGCTATACTGCTCTTTTCTGGATAAAATTTTTAACATGGATCATTGACCTGGTTCACCTAAATGGAAAGCAGCTGTGCTTTTCCTGCTATGACATGTCAAAATATCTGCTGTAAAAAAGGTCTGTCTGTTGTTTTGCCTTTGACAACTGATTATATCCAGTAATTTATGTTTTAGATTTAACTGCACAAACTAATACAGGTGTACTAGATTCCTATGGTATATCATGTGAGCTGATTACCAAAATAATTATACTTGATGATACATATTTTTGTGTTTGTCAGCCTGCAGATGCAGAAGTACGAGAGGTGGCCATGAATTATTGCTTTAGTTCCTTTAGTTGGCATCATGCAGGAAAAAAATCCATCTAAATTCCTGCGGAAATTTCCGAGGATTCCTCTTGAGTTCCTGCAGGACTTGTGCTTAATTCCTGTTGGATTCCCTCTAAATTGTTGCATCATTTTATCAGCAGGAATGACCTTTACTTTTTTTCTGCAGGATTCCTGTACAACTTTTATTGTAAGCAATGTCAAACACCTGCTGTGACATTAATATTTAGTGGTGCTAGACATGCAACATGCTTGAATGTGTCCAGAGTTTTCAGCCATATTTGATTCTGGCTGTGATTAATTTACCTTTTAAGCAAGAGAAGACATAAATGACACAAACAAATACACAGAGAGCTTTGGTTCCAGTTAATATATTCTTTATTAAGCATAACCTTATAGACAGACAAAGTGACAGATACAATTGCGTAGCAAGCTGCAGAGGGTTCACATCAGAAATGACACGAGGAAGAGGAGGAAGAAGAAACAACAGGGCACAAAAGATCAAAACACTTCGGCAGCGAGTCAAAAGGAGACAGTCAGAGGGATCAGGAGAGAGAAAGAAAGTGCATCAGGGGAAGTGCTCGTCTGCTGAGAGGTGAAACACTGATTTTTTTTTCCTCCAGGCTTTGTTCAGGATTTGCTGCAACCAGTTGTAGTCAATTAAGTCAATCACTTGCTGAAACGTCTGGTCAATATACTGTAGCTACAGAGCATTTGAGTTATTTGAAAACTAATTAGTCTTATTGCTTCTAAGCGTGTCTTAGTGTGGTTGGAGCTTTGCTTAAACAGGTGTCATGATTTCATCACTATGAATATATGTATATGCGTGCTTTATTTTGTGCAACTGCTAATGGCGCTGGCACTCAAAGGGCACTGGGGTTGCGAAAGTTGTGTCCAGCAAAGCGAGCCTGGTCACCCAACTCTTCCTCAATCCTGAGAGGAGTAGGAAGAGGAGGTGAGAAAGACAATGTAGAGCAGGCAGATGAATGTGAAAGAGCACAACAGCAGATGAAACAAAGAGGGAAAGAAGAAGAGGATATAAAGTGGTGTTTTCTATATGCATTTCTACATACATACATACATTAAGCTATGAATACCCACCTCATGAGCTGATTGTATTTGGCCAGACGTTCTGATCGACAGGGAGCTCCAGTCTTGATCTGAAGGGAGACACAAATACCAAGGATCACAGAGAGTTACAGGTACAGCTGCATTATTACTAACCCTTGGTATTTGGACAGCAAGCGACGCTTTATTTTCACTATCAAGTGATCTTTCAATTTCTATTTGAGATAAATCACATCTGTAAAATGTCAAAAATAATGGCTACTACTTCAAAGGCGTTTTTGACATTTCATAGAGAAGCAGGCTACTGTAATATTAGCATTTTGAAGCTGTAATCTTAATGTTTGGTTTGTTTTTCTTGAGTGATTTTTGGTGTTCTGTGGACTCACTGATATACTTATTATCTCACATCATTTCAGAAATACAGTACGTAGTTAATATAGCTTATATTTCTAAAATAGCAATGCTTACCTTCCACTTCTGTTTATTACATTATCTTATACTTGAGCCACTACTGCACTGTTGCACAAGCATTATTGTTAGGGATGTAACAATATATTGAATTTCGCGATAAAAAATTGACTTGAACTCAAAGGGACCTCTATTTTACTCTCTGACTGAGTATGAGTTGAGTTACTGGAAAAAGTAAAGTGAAACTTTATTTATTTTACTGCAAGGCCCATGGTCTGGTTATTATATTTCCTTGTTTGTTATTTATATGTGAGATGCAGTGCACTAAGAAAAGGCCTACTTTCTGTGGTAGTAGATAAAAAAAATAAACAGTGGGTGCTCCTGTTCCAGTCTGTGACTGGCTGCCTGACTTGACTTTGTTTTTGGCAGTTTAAAATAAATGCCTGCCTAGCCTACTAGCTGAGTAGTAGCATAGGGCTCTAAAAACACTGATGCTTCTCTGTGAATGTGACATGTTTGGTTAGAAAATTCATGCTCATTTTTTGCACATGCTAAGGTCATGGCTGGCTATTTTTATTTGATCAAAGAAGGAAAGTAGAAGCACTTTAAATTAAAAATATTTTTTTTTTAAGCAAATAAAATTGCTGTACACATCAGATTTATTAATAAAAGGACATTTTGTCAAGTCATTATTTTTCTTAATTTTTTAATATCATCATAAATATTGTATCATGAATTTGTTTATCGTGATATTATCGTACTGAGAGTTTTTAGTATTGTTACATCCCTAATTATTCTTGTTTTGTATTGTCTTGTTTCCAAGCAGTGTTTAGTTTTTATTGTCTCATTAATGTACTGTGACGAAGGGACAACTTATGTAATTCAATGACACAAATGTAGAATTCTATAAGCAATTTGTGTGCGTGCGTGTGTGTGTTTGGTGTGTGTGTGTGTTACCTGTCCAGTGCAGAGACCAACCACCAGGTCAGCTATAAATGTGTCCTCTGTTTCTCCTGAGCGGTGGCTCACCATCACACCCCAGCCATTCTCCTGGGCCAGCTTACACCTGAGAGGCAGGGGTATTATCAAATAAATATAAATATGAAGCATGCTCTCACGTGGCAGGCACGTACACGGACACGTGTGCCTATATGTCTATGCATCAAATACACACAAACTCACGCCTTGATGGCCTCTGTGACGGAGCCAATCTGGTTGACTTTAAGCAGCAGGCAGTTGCAGGCCTTGTCCTCCACGGCTCGTTGTATCCTGCGCGGGTTAGTGACTGTCAGATCGTCTCCGACCACCTGCACAATATATGCAACTGAGTTACAGACAGATTGAATTTGCATTTTGTTACTCACAGTAATAGTATCAGGTCTACTCAGCCCAGGAAGTCTGTTGTCGCACTACGTATGTAAATCCAGTTCTATTCCACTGACACCCCGTAAACCAATAATATTAAAGGGTACCTCCACTGATGTTACACATAAAGATCAGCCTGCATTATAAACTCGAGGAGAGTCAATGAAATATGCTTTTGACTTTCATTATGGATATGGCAGAATCGCATTTTGCAGACATACAAGCAGCTAAAAATCAGGATATCTTGACCTATTTTCATGGTTGGAAGTGCAAGACTCAATTGGAGTAAGGACCTGACTAATTCACTTCCAGATAACAAAGGACAAGGTGTACCTGGATGCCCACTGAGGCTGTGAACTGTGACCAAGCCGGCCAGTCGTCCTGGTCAAAAGGATCTTCAATAGACACCACTGAAGGAAAGAGACATGTGTAAGATAATTATTCTGCATAAATCTAATATTACAACCTTTGAGAAGCCCTCATTTTATCCATTACTCACCTACAAGTCAATGAGGGTTAGAGCACAAGTGACATAGACAATAAAGGTTCTAATGGGAGTAACGTCTTAAAATGCACTCACATTACACACAGATGCCCAAGCAGGAAGCACACCATTGACAAGGTAAAGAGCCACATCAGAGTAGGTCCCTGCTTGCCAAATGTGCACTGTAGCGCATAATTAAAACCTCTTTAACAGGCGGAGAGACCGGGCTGTGGAGACATCCAGCTCTCTTGTTCTCTTAGCTTCTCTGTCTAAAAGGTGATGAAACAAATATGGCAGTTGTAGAAATATAGAAAATAGGCTGGTGTGTCCATTTCCTGATAGATGGTTCAATCAGTTATTAAAACTGATGCTGGAGGCACAGTGATCTGTGGGGATACATTTCCCTTGTTTTGAAAGGTCCATGATGAATTGTCAGCAGCTGTAAGAGACTTGTGTTTGACCCATTTCAGGACTGAAATCCGACTCACACACGTCAGAATACACACCTGGGTAGTTGTTAATGAAGCCCTGGTAGATGCTGGCCAGCTCCTCGCCACTGATGTTGCGGGCAGCGTTGGGCGGAGACTTGAAGTCCAGGTCGTACTTGCCCTCGCTGAAAAACTCAGAAGCAGCAACATCCATCCCTATCACCACTTTGTCTGTGAAGCCCGCTTTCTCTATGGCCGTCTTTATCAGCTCAAGGGCTGACGGAGAGAAACAGAAAGATCACAGGATATTAAAGGGTTACTTCAGTATTTTTCATCCTGGACCCTCTTTTTCTCAAGTTTTTGTGTGTAACTGACTAATAGCTATAACAATTTCTGAAATTGGTCCAGTATTGAGGGATCGCAGGCTGCACTATGGAGCTATTGGGGCAAGCTGGCACCGTCATTTACGTCCATTAAAAGTGCTTATGTTTGCCATGACAGGCTCTGATTGTTATTATAAGTGTCTGATATTATGGAAAGAGTCTCGCTCAAGAAGAAATCTCGTTCTGAAACCTGGCGATGTGACGTGTTGCCAGAAGACAACGGTGGAGTACATCCGCAATAACAACCAGACCGCATCAAGCGAAAGGTCAAGAAAACATTTTATTTCTCTGTAGGGTCCCTTCTATAATGTTGTCAGACACTTATATTAACAATCTGAGCCTATCGGTTGCAAAAACAAGAACTTTTTAGTGAACGTAACATTACATTGACGCTGCTCACTTGGCCTCGCAGCTTGTTTCGCAGCTGCCGGTTACAACGCTCTCCCTCAATACTGAACTAATTTCAGAAATTGTTGTCAGTTAGACAAAAAAACATGTGGAAATAGGGTCCAGTTTGTATATTACCAAAGTGATACTTTAAGGGAAGGAGAATATTTCCCATGTGGTTGTGCTCCTTACCTTCACTGTTCTCTTGTATATTAGGGGCAAACCCTCCCTCGTCTCCCACATTTGTAGCATCCTGACCGTACTTCTCCTTGATGACGTCCCTCAATGTCTGGTAGAGCTCCGCCCCCACACGCAGAGCATCACGGAAAGACTCCGCCCCTACAGGAAGCACCATGAACTCCTGCATAGCCAGTCTGTTACCAGCATGGGAGCCCCCGTTGATCACATTAAAAGCCTGAGTGAGGGGACACAGAAGGGAGATGAGATTGTATTTGGGAAAGAATTACACCTTTGCATAATAATAAAACGGCACTCACAGGAACTGGGAGGACCAACTCTCCGTTTCCAGCCAGATCAGCAATGTGGCGGTACAGGGGGACACCTTTCTCTGCTGCGCCAGCTTTGCATATGGCCAGTGATACTCCGAGAATAGCATTGGCCCCAAACTTAGCTGGGAGAAACACAACACATGGGTGCAGTCAGTGGTGCGGAAACATGGCATCGCACACATATGCCCATCACCGCACGTGAGATGTGAACGAGGCTTACATTTGTTGTCGGTGCCGTCCATCTCAATCATCGTGTTGTCCAGTTTCTCCTGCTCCAACACATTGATTCCCTGAAAGAAAAATGTTCTTCACAATATTGCTCAGCCATTTTATGCTTTAAATAGATCAAATCCTGCATTGATACTCACAGACTGGATGAGGGCAGGTCCAAGGGTGTCATTGATGTGACCAACGGCTTTGGTTACACCTTACACAGCAGGACAGAAGGAAATATGTGAAGCACGGAATACTGCAGCAAAACCACATCACAGAATGCTCAAAGCAAAAGCAGAGACACGGGTAAAGACAAGAGACAGAAGCACAGAGGATACGTCTCATTACACGTGTTCACCTTTGCCCTTGTAGCGAGTCTTGTCTCCATCTCGGAGCTCCAGAGCCTCGTAGATGCCGGTGGAAGCACCGCTGGGCACCGCAGCCCTGAAAACACCTGGAATGAAGAAAAGATGGTTGCAGGGTGGACAGAAAGGTTCAAGGAGGGGTGAAAAAATGTAAAGGTAGGCTTGTGCGAATACAACCTTGATGATTTTTAGAGGTTAAGATAAGACAAGGTGTCACACAACTGACAGTATACAAATACAGTATATGAGTAACACTTGTTTTAAAGGTTTAATTCTTTAACCTTTGCCAGTATGCAGATCTACTTCCACAGTGGGGTTTCCTCGGGAGTCCAGGATCTCCCTGGCAACAATATTCACGATCGACATCCTGTAAAAAACAAGAAAAATAGCTTTTATTTAACCATCTGCACCGAACATTACAACTCATACACCAAATCGTACGATCACTCCATCTTATTTTGCTTAAAAAAAAAAGGATGACGAAGGGAATCGGTGTACAAAGAGACAAGATGCGTATGAAAATAGGAAATAGCAAACGTCAAAAACGCATTTCATTAAAGCTAATTTCACATTAGTCACTGTGATTCTCACTCTCTTCCTCACATTCACACAGTGATGATAGTGACGCAGCCTTAGGGATGGAAAGCTGTGGAAGAGATGCTCCCTAGGAAGATGCTGGCACACACACACACATACGCACACACACATACAAGCACATATACACAGAGAAGGAAACATAAATCAAAAGCTAATAACGCATACCTACTTATGAATCTACTGTCAACCTGTTCCGGACCACAAGCCAGTTCAATTTCTATGCTGTTTCAGTCAGTGACTGACAATATGGACCAATGGAGAGAGGAGACGGTGAGAAAACACAGAACAGGAGGAGATGAGGATGAAGAGGAGGGAGGAGGTTTAGAGGGATGGAGGGAATAAAGAAATAGATCAATCTTTTTAAACGTTACCTGCAGCGTGTTTGAAGCCTGGTGGAGAAAGTGAGAGGATGTGGGCGAATGAGAGGGAGACAGAGAGGGACGGCGAGGTGGGAGGAGAAGGGGTGAAAACGTATGACACACAGGGGGGAGGGGGAGCGTGTGAGTCATTGGAAGATGCAGAGGGGAGGGAAGCAAACCAAACTAGGAGAATGGAAAGAGGGATAGAAGAGTAGAATAGCAGGGGTTACATATATTTCTTTTGTTTTAGTGAACCTGCAGTAAAAATAAAATGTCTGAGGACCAGATGTGCTGCGATTTGTACCGTAACCTCTCTCTATTTTGCATTTAACATCGTCTTCCTGACTTCCTACAAGTCCTGTCATTTGTTTGGCACTGCTTGCTGAGTGTACATCTGCTCATCAGCTAACAAACTGCAGTCATGACGTGTACAAACATTGTCCCAGCAAACTGCTAACATGAACAGTAACATTTGCTGCCAAATCCCAGCAGTGCTGTTATCCTGCAAAGAAGAAGTGTCACAACTGGCTGAAAAGTAATGCTTTGCTGGAACAAACATCTGTATACTTCACATGTGGATGACAGGCAGAAAATATCAGAACAAAGCAAACGACTAGGAGGAAACATCTGAGCAAAGACAGATGCACAAAACGAGCTGCCTTGTCGGAGAGAGAGATCTAATGACGCGGATTAAAGGAGACAGGGAGACAGGTAGACAGGTGACGAGAGCAGCGCGTGCTGGAGGGAGAACGTGCATTTTAAAAATAGTCGTGGATGTAATTAAAGATACAGCGAGCACAGAAGGAGACAGGCAGGGAGCCTGTTATGGGAGTGATTTATCAAAACAGAAGGTTTTCATTGGATGCTCCACTTGTGTGCTCCATCTGGATGTCACATGACCTGCAGACATGGTGGCACAGGGAAGAGGGAGCATACGGATACAGGCACATGCAGTGGGAAAGAAGAAAGATTTGTCCGTTCAAAAGTGAACTACAGCAGCAGAATTACAGATTTACACACTCCACAGCTGCAGAGAAACCAATAACTCTGAATACAACTAAAGACGAGCAAAAGATAACCCTGGATTGACAGATTTCGTTGCATATATTAGTTGCTTTGAAGCTGTGATTACTCCATAATCTATTATTTAAGACATGCAATCTGAAACACAACCACAACGCAGACACATTTTGTAATTATCTAACAATGTTTAATGATCTTTTATTTAGTTAGATTAATTAGTTAACAGTATACAATTCAATTCACTGACACACTAGTGTCTTCACAAACATAAAATGGACTGTACAGCAGATGTACTGTATACTGTAGCACCTTAGTGCAGTGGGCAAAAACACATGTCAAGTTTGGAGAATGAGTATATATAAAGTGAGTGTAGTTATACCCATGTTCGCACAAGGGTGGGTGTGTGTGTGCGTGTGTGTGTGTGTAACAGTGGAGAAGGAGAACTGTTAATGTAACTATTAAGCGTGTGGGGTTTTCGTTGTGTGTGTGTGTATGTTGTTCATGAATAGACAGTCCAGTCATATCAAACATTTACGACGGGCAGTTGTGACGCTCATCAACTTCCGTCTTCAGCGTGGTTCACAGCATCGGGGGAAATCTTCCCTCAACTCCTTCCAATCTGGTCGCCCAAGTGTGACACCTGCAGGGAGAGTTTATTGTGTGTTTATTACGATAAATCACAGACAGGAAAAAGGCAGATGGAATACACAGAGCTCTTCAATGAACAATTTTAGGGATGCACCGATACCAATATCGAGCTGACCCTGACTCAAACAGCGGGATTGAATATTGGTGACATTGGGGCTGATCTATTCAATTCAATTCTATACTATTTACAGGTATTAACATCTTGATCTGTTACACAACTTGGGAGCACCACATTTTTAGGTGAGCAAAAGCATAGGAACAGATATACTTAAAATAGATTAAAGTGAATAATACTTAATATGTATATGCGAATCCTATGCTTGCAATAACTGCATCAAGCCTGCGACCCAGTGACATCACCAAACGTTTGTTCGACGTCTGTTGCTCAGTACACCAGTGGTTTCTTTCTTCTTCAGGACATTCCAAATGGTTGTACTGGCTATGACCAATGTTTGTGCAATGGCTCTGATTGATTTTCCATCTTCTCAGTTTTTCTCCCATAAACAGCTCTCTGGTCTTCATGTCGGTTACACCTTTCTACCTATAAATGCAGTCTGCACAGGCCAAACCCAAAGCTGAAACTGATAGCAGACATTCAGCGCTATTTATTGTTTGAATAATCAATGTAATAGGACACACCTAGGCAACAAAAAACACCTGTCAGTCACATGTTCCAATAATTTTGCTCACTTGAACAATGGGTGGGTTCAAACAAACGATGCTATCTTCTATGTTTTTTAACAGATCTAGATGTAAATAGAAGCTGAAATGCTGATATCTTGTCTCATATTCATCTTTTGATGTCAAACCCAAATGTTTTCCGTGTATAGCAAAAATAAAGGACTTGGCCTCGCTGTTCCAATGGCTTTGGAGGGGATATACTATATACATTATATACTGGAATTTTAATTCCTGTTTAATTTTAGAATTTTTTTGTTGCTGCATTTAAAAAGGTTTACACTTGGATTGTAATTCCTGTTAATTCTGGAGAATTTTTACCACATTACTGATGTACGATTTATTATTTTTAATAATAAATAACAATTCAGTAAATTTATATCTGTGTATTTATTTGTTACATTTTGTTTTACAAAGTTAAGGAAGCAATGTTTAAGTCAAGCCTGATGTTGCCTTACACATAAAAGAACGATCCCAGTCACCTCCACACAGTGAGGCATGCAGCTTATTGATCAAACATTGGTATCGGATCGGTCCTCGGTATCAACCAATACCCAAAGCTCAGGTATCGGGACGGAAAAAGTTGAATTGGTGCATCCCTAAACAATTTTTAACACAACATGAACCATGGTTGTCGATCCAAAATAATGGTCCTAGATGGCTCTGTGAGACACACAGTGAGTCCAACAACACACAATTTAGCGGTTTGGTGATTGAAGACAGCTTTTATAAAAATTCTGACAGTATTAAAAAATCATGAACAAATTCTCCCAATGGGACTGACAGCTGTTACGAACCATTTCTCCTCTTGCATTTACATTGAAGCGCTACAATTCATCACACAATCTGACATGACTCAAAATAGATATTGTTTTGAATATATATTTTTTTCATATTCAAAAGCCCAATCGAGAGCTAATCTGAATCTAAGTTTCCAATTTCTTTTAGAAAAAAAATATTGCTATAAACCACCAAAATGTAGCACAACACAACATGAAATGGAAAAACATTTGCTCTAGTGAAACGTTACTGAAGAGATCCTATTTTATTTTTGTCTCTGGATATTTATTAATTTTCCTTTCCTTTACTTTTCCTTCTTTTTGAGGCTATATAGTCATGTAAATATATCGTCTGTGTTTGTTATGTTTATTTTGCCTGTATTAAATTCAGTCTGATTCAGCTCATTAGATCTCACACAGTGTAACAAGCATTAACTGTTACTGTAAAGTGTGTGCAGTAGGAGCCTCAACTATAGCGTACCAGAATTACATCATTTTAAAGGTGTTGACTGCCCGTCATGTCTCAGGTCTGGCAGCACCTGGTAGCTGCTTGACGTCCTCCTGGATCCGTGTTCTTCATATGTTTACAATCTATCTATAATTTTGTCATCCTGATAGTCCATACTGTCATTTGATGTTTTGTCTATTCTGTACACACAACATATATTGCATGTCTGTCCATCCTGGAAGAGGGATCCCTCCTCTGTTGCTCTTCCTGAGATTTCTTCCATTTTACCCCCGTTAAAGTTTTCTTCTTATCTGAATCGAGGGTCTGATGAAAGAGGGCTCTCCTTGAGGAAAATGTGTGATATTGGGCTTTATGAATAGAACTGACTTGACCTGTTTCTCTAGATATGATGCATTAAGTGTTTGTCTGCTCTGATCGTCTCTCTGGAGCTTTTTGTCCTTGTGATCAACTGTGTTCAGGGTGTCTGTCTAACTTGTTTTAGAGAAGTGGTAAAAAGCAACAACACTGAAACTAGATTTTTCAGACATGCTGAGAAAACCCTGACATGGTTTCATGTATTTTGATTCAGGAAAACAATAAGCCTGACCTGTTCAAAATTACAGCCTGATACTGGAATTTAAAAGCTTAAAGGGACTATTTGTAAGATTCAGAAATGCTGCTTAACAGCGTGACCTGTGGCCTTGAAATCAACGAAAGTCAGCGTCGAGCTCGCGCTTGCTCGCTCTACATAGACATGAACGAGCATCGCTCAAAACAGTGAGGCGACAGACGTCAGCTAAAACCACAATATCACTCTATATTTCAGCTGCTTGGCAGTAATGTTAGCTGACCAGACGAAGGTCTCTCCATGAATCAATGTTGATACTGTGTTGGCTTTTCCTGCTCAGCGCAGGCTTCAGTAGCGGGGCTCTTCAACGAGTTACGTTATCGCCTCCCGACCGCAGCTGGCAGCCGAAGACACCGGCACCCGGTTCGGTAACAAGACGATAACGTAACTCGTTAAGGAGCCCCGTCACTTCACAAGACACGGAAAACCTCTGTTGGTCTGGAGGAGCTGCAGCAGTTATTTCTGCACAAACGTCCCCTGTACATTCACTAGATATTCTCAGAGCTAAACTAACTCTTCTGCAGTGTGGAGTGAGCGCGCGTTCACGTCTAGAGGTGGAGCGAGACAGCGAGGACGCGTGCGCTGTCTGAGTGAAGGAGAGCAGGCAGCGGAGACGAGGCTCCGGCCACACGCGAGCGCGCATATGCGAACGCGCATGTGTGCCGACCCGCTACATTTATACGCTTAAAAAGTTACAAACAGTCCCTTTAAAAGACAGTTAAAAAATGCATGACACTATATTGGCCAAAATATACATTTTCAATCTTAAATATAGATGTATAAAATCCTTTAAATTAGCATATTAAGGAATTGTGAGATTTTACAGTAAAACAGAAACTGTCCGTGATCCAAATGTAATGGAATGTTTTTTTCTAGATAATTTTTTGGGCTTTTATTCCTTTATTTGTCAGAGACAGAGATAGCAGTGAAAGGGGAGAGAGAGGGGATGACATGCAGCAAAGGGCAACAGGTCGGATTCGAACCCTGTGCCGCTGCAATAAGGACGTAGCCTTAAATTTCTGTACTGCAATCTTTATATTTATCGGCAGGCATATACAACAAAACTAATATATATGTTATTAGCCAAAATACAATACAATACAATGACAATAGCCACGCTGTATCTGTATATTTCATCAGGTGGAGCTGGACTTGACTGATCCAGGCGTGATAATCAAAGCTGCACTAAATACTCACTCTTACCTCTCACCAGTCGTAGCGTGGACGGGTCTGGGGCTGGCGGTGTCTGGGGGACTCATGCCGATGGCCTGGTGGGGATGTGGAGCTGGGAGGGGCAGTAAGGGCCAGCTGATGGCCGCCTCCCCGTCGATCTCGGCCGTACTCCAGCGCCCGGGCAGTCGGGGGAATGTATCTTCCTGCCTCCCTAGTCCACTCATCATCAAACGCTGCGGCATCAGCTAGCAGGAGCGAAAGGGCAGGTTGTTAAGCGACGCAAATAACATATATCTCATGATCAATTTCTAAGTAATCTAACATTTCTTGTTGAGCCAAACAATTTATTATATTCCCCCCATCATAAACAATCCGATGACTCACTCTCATCGAGGTTAATGAAGTCTTGTCGTTCCTCACGGTCTCCAGTGCGGCGATTTCGTGAACGCTCCATTACGTGTCCACGTTCCCCGATGTGGTGGCCGATGGCGAGACGCTCGAGGCCGCTCTCGCTGTCCCTCATTGACTGTCGCGTCTCACGGATCTGGGGAAAAAAGTGACAACTCGATTCACTAAAACAAGCAGGATGCTCTACACTCTGAATGAACTCAGACTTAAATGTTTTCTATGAGAACTATGATGTTTATACTGTACATGATCTATTTATTGTCACTACAATTACAGGTGATTTCATGTGTTACGAGGCCAGAACGCCACAGTCATGCCTGGACTAATAAGGCATGAAGGCCACATGTCCAGTCAGGCTTGCACTTGGAGGTTGAGGGAAGTAATCAAGTCTACTTATTAATCAGCACTCCCTACGTGCAAATATTAAAGCATTTCAACAACTGTTATTCTCAAGTGAAAGTTATTCTCACCCCTCCAGGGCCTGTTCTTGTTGCACTGGTCTGCTGATAAACTTCAGGAGGACCGGCGTCTGTAGAGGAGTAGGAGATCACTGTCGAAGAGGAAAACGTCTGACAGTTCGGCGAACCGGACATTCTATCCTACAAGAAGAAAACAATAAAGAGTAAAAAGGTGAGCTGGAGGTGAGCTCTGTTCACACACACACAGGTGGGTAAATGCTTTCTGTTTATTTGACAGAACTACTTACCACGTTTCCCATCATTTCTCCCATCATGCCAAACATATCCATGAACCCTCCTCCTCCTCCTCCTCCTCCTCCACCCTGCAAAAAATACATTAAAAGGAGATATTTTAAATCCTCATTTGAGGAAAGTATAAACAGAGTGGTACATCTCTGAAACAACAGCGTTTGTTGTCAGTTCAGTGTCACTGGGGTCATCCTTTGAGCTCGACGACCTTATTTTCAGAGCGAAAAGATGCACACAACACATTTTTGTGGCAAAGAAACAAGTCCTGTAATCATATTATTTTGTATTTTGTCCAGCGATAACATGGAAAAAAAGACAAGCACAGATTCAAGTACATATCGTGTACTCGTCTTTTCTCACCTCATTGTGAAATGTGCATATACTTTTGGCCATATAGTGTATCTACGGAAACGCTGGTAGACCAAACCTAATTATAAAAAACAATCTAGACCATACTGGATCCCATTTTGTGTTCATTGTGTGCAATATTAATGTCCAACATGTGCAATATTACTTATTTTTCTTGTTTGTTAGCTTACTTTACCTTTTTTATTTTACTTATCTGATCTTATTTACTCATTTTACTAAATGTATCTTACTTAATTGTTATTCTATTAGGCACTAGTGCTAAAAATAGTAAGTTTTTTATTTCATACACTTGAACTTGTTGTAATTTTGTTGTATTTTTGAGCAATCTCTGGCACAAGAATTTCCTTCGGGATTAACAAAGTTCTTATCTTATCTTATTTTAATCCTAACCCTGGTTCATGTAATCATAAACCAGAATACCTGGAGAACACTTTCCACCTGACTCAGTTCATTTTTTGATCACACTGTCCAGTCACTTGATAGTACATGTGTAATCTGTATTATTAAATTAATCATATAAATTCTATTTTTGACGGTATTGAAGGATGAAGCAGCCACTCACCATTCCCATCATGCCGAAGGGGGTCAGCGCACTAGCCTAGAAGAAAATGTACACCTTAAAATCAAAATACAATAGATAAACTAATGTGGATATAAAAACACACAAAACACATGAACACAGTCCGTCAACACGGGGGGCAGTTACCTGTCTGCGTGGTGCACGCGGTGGTTGTATCTGGGGGGCGAGAGCGAAGGGATCCATGCCGAATGGGCCAAACATAAGCCTCATCTGCTGCCTGTGAGCTGCAAATGGATCCCTAGGAAAAAAAACACAGTGACACTATTGACGTCTGATGATTTTGTGAATGGATTGGGTGTAGCTGAGGGACTAGACTCACATACAGTATGTGGGTGCAAGCTGAGAATAATACGGGTGTAAGCTTGTCAAATTTAAGAATAGGATGTGAGAGATCACTAGGGAGTGGGTATCAAAACTGTGTCCATAGTACTAAGTTTTGAAAACTGGAGTACTGAAATCTCAAGTTCAGATTTGTATCAGCACCAGTATCAACATTTATCCAAATGATACTAAAGCATACATATAGCACTTGTTAAAAGTTTTACTGAACTCAAAAAGGAAGAAGGTAAAAAAAAAGAGCTGCAACAATTAATCAATTATTCACTTAGTCTTTCAATTTTGATAATTGAATCATTGTTCTTTGTGCAAAAATGCCAAATATTTCCACCTTCTCATATGTGAGGATTTGATTATTTTCTTTGATACAGATGATAGCAGACTGGATGTTTTGGGGTTTTTAACTGTTGACATGTGTTGGGCATTTTTCACGTTTTTCTGTCATTTTATCCAGAAAATAATAGGAAGATTAATTAATAATGAAAATAACCGTTAACTGTAGCCCTAGACTTTATAATAATGGCAATATGTTTCCGACCCTGGATGGGTTTGTATGTTGTTTAGGCATTATAAATGCAGCTGTTGATAACTGTGTGGTGAATTTGCTATAGGGGCCCACAGGACCCCCACAGAGGGCCTCCAAAGTCTCAGTAGGATTACATTATTTGAAATGAATAATAACCTTAAACTTAAAACACGCACTATCTGGACTATCTGCATCTATTTGCACGACCTGCAACCACCTCTCCTAACCACTGGTGCACTTCAAACTTTAAACTTACTTTACACTACATCCCATAAACCATTTTATAGACTGCACATATTACATCTATTTATTGTACACTGCATTTTTTTATTGACGGACGTTACATGCTATGTCCATTCACTATGTATATTCACTATGTATATTCTGTTCTATTTATTGTTTTATAATCTTTTTGTACACCTGTACCTCTGTATCTGCGCTTTGCTGCTTTGACACCTGAATTTGGATTAATAAAGGTTCATCTTATCTTATCTTAATAAAGCCTGTGTGTGTGTGTGTGTGTGTGTGTGTGTGTGTGTGTGTTGGTGGTGCATGAAGTCTATAAAGGGGATCCACAGTTCCCTTCAAACCTGTTTCTTGTGAATGCCAAGGGATGTACATTTATTTAGCAAAGAGAAGAATGTGGTCAGCACTTTTCAGTTTCATGCATTTTCATGCATGTAAGGGATTATAGTGTTACTCTTCATTGCAATGTGAAAGATGTTACCTAGGCTATTAACTCAATTGCCACCTGCTATCAATTAGCTAAATCTCAAAGTTAATTGGAGAACAACGGGAAGTTACACGAGCATGTGATAATTGGCCATTTTAAGCTCCTGATTGGTTAACCAGGTGCTTCTGAGCTGTGACAGCTTCTTTTTGTATTTATCTTATCTTAATAAAGCCTGTGTGTGTGTGTGTGGTGTATGAAGTCTATAAAGGGGATCCACAGTTCCAGATTTACTCAAACCCTTCAAATCTGTTTCTTGTGAATGCCAATTAATGTACATTTATTTAGCAACGAGAAGAATGGTCAGCACTTTTCAGTTTCATGCATTAGTCACATGTAAGGGGATTATAATGTTACTCTTCATGTAATGTGAAAGATGTTACCTAGGCTATTAACTCAATTGCCACCTGCTATCAATTATCTAAATCTTCCCTATGTCCATTCACTATATAAATTCTGTATTTCTATTTATTGTTTTATAATCTTTTTGTACACCTGTACCTGCGCTTTGACACCTGAATTTTTAATAAAGGTTCATCTTATCTTATCTTAATAAAGCCTGTGTGTGTGTTGGTGCATAAAGTCGATAAAGGGGATCCACAGGTACAGATTTACTCAAACCCTTCAAATCTGTTTTTCTTGTGAATGCAAATGAATGTACATTTATTTAGCAAAGTTTAGAAACTTTTCAGGTTTCATGCATTAGTCACATGTAAGGGATTATAATGTAACTTCATGTAATGTGAAAGATGTTCCAGTTACCTAGGCTATTAAATCATTTGCCACTTGCTATCAATTAGCTAAATCTTCACTATGTCCATTCAGTATGTATATTCTGTATTTCTATTTATTGTTTTATAATCTTGTACATCTGTACCTGCACTTTGACACCTGAATTTCCCCCTGGGGATTAATAAAGGTTCATTTTATCTCATCTCATCTTATCTTATCTTAATAAAGCCTGTGTGTGTGTGTTGGTGCATGAAGTCTATAAAGGGGATCCACAGATCCAGATGTACTCAAACTCTTCAAATCTGTTTCTTGTGAATGCAAATTAATGTACATTTATTTAGCAAAGCACTTCAGTTTCATGCATTAGTCACATGTAAGGGATTATAATGTTACTCTTCATTGTAATGTGATAGGTACCTAGGCAATTAACTCAATTACCACCTGCTAAATCAATTAGCTAAATCTCAGAGTTAATTGGAGAACAACGGGAAGTTGCACGAGCATGTGTTAATTGGTCCATTTTGAGTCACTGATTGGTTAACCAGGTGCTTCTGAGCTGTGACAGCTTCTTTTTGTTATTGTCTCTGCAACATGGTGGACCACTGTAGGCCCCCCACAGCTGGCTGGAGCAACGTTAGGTACCTGCTTTAAGACTCAGGGTACTCAATACACACCCAGCATGCAAACATGTGCATTAACCTCCTCCTGCAGAAACACACACAGATCACACAGTCTGCACTACATGTAGTTAATGTCAGTACTCACATCATGTAGGGGTCGTCATCAACGTCATTCAAGAACCGAAACATGCTAGGTGCTTTAACTCAGCTGGCTGATGCTAGCCAGCTAGCTAGGTAAACAGTCGTGTTGTTCAAGGATGAGGCAGAATGACGGACTCCAACTGGGATTAGGCTGAAAAGGAAGTCCTCTTGTGAGCTCCGTTTTCCCAAACACTGAAGCACAAGTGCTGTTTATCAAAGCGAGAGATGTGCTCTGAGTCTCTCTAGATAGTAAATTCCAGAAACCCTGGACCAAACATGAAAACGGAAGTCAGTCCTCTGACAAAGAGAAGCAACACTGCTGTCAAGTTAGTATAGCAGCTGACAGCTGGGACTTCCGGTGGGCTTTGGTTTTCAAAATAAAAGTATTTCCCCAAGGGCTTTAATAGGCAATATTTTTGTCATGTTTTAGAATGTGAAATATATTTGTAATAATTGTAAACCAAAATATAACAAAATGCTTAAATTGAACTAATAAAGCATACTATATAATAATATATAATAGGGGCCCACAGGACCCCAACTAACTAACTAACATGTTTTGCACTATGGAACTGTGATGGTGGAAACTTGAATTTCCCTTGGGATCAATAAAGTTACTATCTATCTATCTATCTATCTATCTATCTATCTATCTATCTATCTCTCCATCTATCTATCTATCTATCTATCTATCTATCTATCTCTCTATCTATCTATCTATCTATCTATCTATCTATCTATCTATCTATCTATCTATCTATATATCTCTCTATCAATCTATCGATCTATCAATCTCTCTATCTACTGTATCTATAATAAACTTATATTGAGAGTTTTATAGACTTCATGCACCAAGCTATTGGAGTTACCCTGCACTATACTCATTTTTAACAGTCTCTTCTGCACTATATTCACTTTTTTAATAGTCGTTTATCTCAGCTGTTACCCTGCACTATATTCAGTTTTAACAGTTTTCTTCTTCATCTCGTTGTATTTTTATATCTGGTTTATTTTTGTTGTACTTTGTACTTTGCACTACTAACTTTTTTACTGCCTTTTTACTAACATGTTTTTTGCACTATGGAACTGTGATCATGGAAACTTGAATTTCCCTTGGGATCAATAAAGTTACTATCTACCTATCTATCTATCTATCTATCTATCTATCTATCTATCTATCTATCCATCCATCCATCCATCTATCTATCTATCCATCTATCCATCTATCTATCTATCTATCTATCTATCTATCTATCTATCTATCTATCTATCTATCTATCTATCTATCTATCTATCTATCTATCTATCTATCTATCTATATATCTATATATTTTTCTATCTATCTATAATAAACTTATATTGAGAGTTTTTTTTTAATTATCCATAGAAATTGTTAAAAGATCCCATATTGTAAAAAGTGAGATTTTCATGTCCTTTATATCATAAAGCAGGTTAAAGTGATAAATAAATACTGTGAAAGTATCAAAACACTCAATCCATGGAGAAATACACACAGCCCGTATTCAGAAACTGTGCATTTGAAACAAACCGTTAGGATTTCTGTCCATTTGTGATGTCACAAATCTACAATATTTAGACCATTTCACAGTTTTAAAAGTAAACATTCAAAATGTGTCTCAATTTATTTCCTGTTGCAGTGTATGTGAATGACATCAGCTGACAGGAAGTAAACATGGACCAAAGGTGTTTCCTAGCATCGCAGTTCCATTGCCACTCTGTTGAAATGCACTAAAACAGAGCGTTTCAGACAGAGCGTGAATACAGGTTTATCAGGCAGACAGTATGAGAAAGATAATGTGTTTTTTCTAACATTAAAGCATGTAAACATGTTCTAGTAGAAACCCAAAATACAACCATGATCCTGAAAATGAGCACGATATAGGACCTTTAAACCTGCAGTAGGCAGTATATTTTTGCCATCATTGGCCAAAAATTCCATAATAATCTTTCAGCATATTCCTAACATTCCTAACCCGAGATAACCTACATATGAATTTTAAATGTTTGAACGGACTTGCTCCTCTGCCTTTCTGTAAATACATCATGAGACTACAGAGCTGTAGCAGATCCACCAGCTTCAAGTGGCAATTGTAAAGTTCAATTCTGCAGAACATCTTTTGCTAAAACAGCTTTTTCTGTGAAAGGAGCGAAGTCTTGGAACTCACTATCTGATCATTTGAAATCCGCTGCAAACTTTACCACCTTTAAGAGAGCAACCAAATCCTGTTTAATTCAGCGACAAACCTGTACTCATGTCTAGTTTTTCATGTAATGTTTTTAAATGTGTGCTTTATTGTATTTATTTATTTGTCCTGTACCCATTCCTGTTTTAATCTCTTATTTTCACCAAAAAGCCCTTCTAGGCCACTATAAGCACTATGATACTGGCATCAGATAGCTGTTTTTAAGTTGTCTATGTACATTGTATTAGTCCCTATTAAATAAACCATGAATGAATTGAATGATGAACTGCTGTGGTCTTAACTTGTATTTTTGTTTCTTTTTCTTTTCTTTTATTGCTATGGACCCTCCAAAGTTTGAATTGAATTGAATGTCCCTGCTGTGTACACATCTGTCCACCAGGTGGAGGTGTTTTCTATTCACAGCTGTGTGAGTGTGTGGCTCCTCTGCTCTGCGCATGCGCAGAAAGTAACTCGACCCTCAAACCCGGATGTAACCAACGCCTAAACCTGTCCGAAGAAAAAACGGTGAGTAGAGTTATTAAAAAACAGCCTCAAATAACTATTTATACTTAATTATACTGCGGGACACGAGTAGGAGAGCTTCACCGACAACACAAAGCTTCTACCGAGAGTAAAAGAGTGTTAATTAGTCAACTAAATCGCTTAGTGTTAAAGTTTTCCGAGCCAAGCAGCTTAGTGTTGAACATCAATCTGTTCATGAAGTTATCAGGTCGCACCGCTGCTTTATAGTGATTATTACCTTGTGTTTGTTTATTATACATCAAGCTTTTACTAGTTTAATAAGTAAACTAACTAAGGAAACAGTTTGACAGCTGACAGACACTTTTATCTCACTTTTAATAATCAATCTGAGCTACAATGAGTTAGACTAAAACCAGCCTCTCAGCTGTATAACTGTTTTATATGTTGGTTATAGTTTTATACATTTAAAGGGGTTTTGCTTAAAGTGTATACAGTTTTCAGCCCTCAGGTTTATCCGATGAGCTGCTTATTTTAGCGGAAGTGTTGGCTGGTATCCGCTTGTAGATCACACTGGGGACTAATAGGCCCAGTAGGTTTCATCTGTGGTATGTTGTCTATGCGGAAGTGATTCACTGTCATCAATAAGCTGCTGCACGCACATGTAGTGACAAGCTCTGGTGGCTGTGAGAGGGGGTTTCTACTATCTGTCTTTACTTATTTACACACAAAAACACCACAAAGGGAAGTACTGAAATGAAGCAGGGGCTGCCTCAAAGCTGTATAAATGTGGTGGGTAATTGAGGAATTATACTTGCTTTGTACACTATATATATATTTTAGATTTTTTATTTTTCTTTACTGAAAATGACATATACCAGGGGTCTGCAACCACATGCAGCTCTTTAGCTCCTCTCCAGTGGCTCCCTGTGGATCTTTAAAAATGGAAATGAACAGCTGTTATTTTGTTTACATTTTTATTTTTATTTATCATTGTTGTAGGTCTATGGTACAACAGAGTATTAGGGCCACATTGAGGGAAATAAATAAATCTGAGATTTTGAATAAAGTCATATTAAGAGGGAAAAAATCGTAATATTATGAGAATAAAGTCATAATATTATAAAGTAGTCATTTTATGTTTTCTTTTCTTTTTTTCTTGTAAAGTTATGACTTTATTCTCGTAATATTACGACTGTTTTCTTGTAAAGTTATGACTTTATTCTCATAATATTACGACTGTTTTTCTCGTAATATTAGGACTTTATTCTGAAAATCTCAGATGTTTTTTCCCTCAATGTGGCCCTAATACTCCGTAGTACATTTGCTCTTTGGCCCTCACTGCATCAGACTTATATACTATATACTTAGACTATAAACTGTGTTACCTTCATCACAATGCTCAAATGTTTTGTAGCTCCAGACAGATTTTCTTTTTTTTTGCCTAAAATGTCTCTTTTGATAGTAAAGGTTGCTGACCCCTGACCTAGAACAATATCAATCAAATTACAAGCCTGTATCAAACTGTGTTGTTTTACAATTGATATTAGCTCTGTCTGTGTTTTAATATATAGCTAATGGCATAATTGGTTGGCTTGTCAGCACACCTGCATGTGATTAAAGTATTAATTAAGAGTCTCATTAAACTCTGACAGCCTTTTCAATTGACAAATTAAAATCTTTTTTTAAACACTGACAGATGTCCTCCACATTCATATCACTGAGGGCAGGCTAAATAACAGAAACACCTCTCTGTATTGGCCACGGGTCAGCAACCTTTACTATCAAAAGAGCCATTTTAGTAAAAAAAAAAATCAGTCTGGAGCCGCAAAACATTTGAGCATTGTGATGAAGGTAACAAGGTAAAAGTACTGAGTGCAAAAAATGTCCCCTGTGAGTGTACTACTGCTGTGTGTTATATGATACTGATGCATAATCTTTTAAGAAGCAATTTAATGTTGTAGCTGGTCAAGGTTGATCTAATTTTAACTATTTCAAATACAGTGGGGGCAGTTCAAAATCTCAATCTGTTATAGCTTCAGGATAATTTTAGTGAAGTGAAAGTACTCATTAGGCAGCAGCACCGCCCCTCTCAGACTGGTATATTACATTATTGGGTTATTTTTACTGATGCATTGCTGTATAAGCAGCATTTACATGTTTTAGATAGTTAGGTTAGAGCTAATTTGAAATAGTAATTATAAAGTATCTGTCAAATACATGTGGAGGAGTAAAAAATAAGTAAGTAGAAAAAAATCAATACTCAAGTAATGTACAAGTGCTTCAAAATTGTATTTATGTACAGTAGCTACTTGAATAAATGTAGTTTTTTCCACCACTGCCCCATACAAAATGTTTAAAAAAGTTATATTTATAGTCGCTCTTTGTCAGCCTGTCACTCGTAACATTGTCTGGTCTGTTGATGTAAATGTGTGGTTACTTCCTCCCTCAGCGTCTGGCTGTACTCGGTCTCTAACTGTCTGATGTACTGTGCTCTATTTACCGACACTCTTGTGTAATGTTTCCTACTTTCTCTTTATCTCTGTAGATGCAGACTATAAAATGTGTAGTGGTAGGGGACGGAGCCGTAGGAAAGACCTGCTTACTGATCTCCTACACAACCAACAAGTTCCCCTCAGAATATGTGCCTACGGTAAGACGATTTAATAAACTCTGAGTCATGTTGAAAAGTACTGTATATCGTAAACACGTCGACTTAGAACCACTCTTTTAATATTGCCGGTAATACAACACAATCGAACATGCTGTTTTTTATTTTTGTCAAATTATTTGTCTTTTTTTTGTGTGTGTGTTTTCAAGGTTTTTGACAATTATGCAGTGACAGTGATGATTGGGGGGGAGCCCTATACACTCGGCTTATTTGACACAGCAGGTAACGTGAATGTTTTTGAAAATCTCTCTTCTTTTTTTTTCTCTCCTATTTCTGTCACTTTAAAACAAGTAGAAAAACTTCCCTGTTGTGTCTTGTGATTGTCTCTCACAGGTCAGGAGGATTACGACAGGCTGCGTCCGCTCAGCTATCCACAGACAGATGTGTTCCTTGTATGTTTCTCCGTTGTCTCCCCCTCATCATTTGAAAACGTCAAAGAGAAGGTCAGTTTTTAAAAACATTTTATTTCACTGATTGGAAAAAAACATGAACTTGATTTTTGTTGTTAAATGTGTATCTCAAGTGCTGGAATTTGTTGGACAGACATCAAGGGTGAGAATTATTTTTATCATCGATTAATTGCAGGGTTCAACGTTAATGTTTTGAAATCTACTGCCCCTATACAAATTGTTTTATTTATTAGCGGTTATCAAATAACAGCAAAGACTAAAGTTAATCGTCATTTTCATCGTTTTCTCATGAGTGCCCGATTGGTACTGCTCATGTATCAATCTCTACAGAGATGAGAAAGAAGCAAGATGTCCACTCTTCCGCTACTTCCATCATCAGCTCCGAAAAAAAACAATGTTTTAAATTCTTTTTTACCACTTGACCGATCGGGCAAGTGAGTTGCTAGATTTACTAGTCGGAAGTAGCACTTTCATTCCTCCGGGCAAGCCTTATTGTTGAGCAGATTATTTTCTCTGTTAATTGATTAGTCATTGGGTATATAAAAATGCCCATCACAATTTCCTTGTTCCTTGTTCCGTAAGGTGACATCATTAAATGTCTTGCTTTGTCCGAATAACAGTCCAAAACCCAAAGATAATCAGTTTAAACGAATGGCAAATCCTTACATTTAAGAAACTGGAACAAGGGGAAGTTTGGCATTTATTTATTTATTTAAGATGAATCCATTATCAAAATAGTTTCAGATGAGTTTTCTACTAATCATTTCAGCGCCACAGACGTGACAAGGACTGAGGATTGTGTTGAATGTTATGATACCAGAGTGGATACGATACCCTTTGTTACAGTACTGATACTAAAAACATCTTTATTATAATTCCTGACATTGAGAAAAATACATTTTATTTAATTCAAAAACTCTTTTTCATTTAACAAACAAGCCAAAGTTCTCAAATATTAAATGTTGTCTAAACATCTGTAAAAGAAAATTTTTTGCATAAATGAAATTGTCTGAAATTGGCAAAATGTTGATTTAAATCAGGAACTATCTGATCAAAGAATAAGTAAACAAGAATATGAATCTGACCAGACATTCAGTGCCAGCTTTCAGTACTTAACAGTTTTCAATACTCAGAGCAACAAACACATTATGCTTGATACCAGAAAGTATGGAGGTATACAGTTCTAGATATGACTGGAAAGGAAGAAAATGTGAATTTAAAGTTGATCTGAAATGAAAAAAAATGGCCTTTTAACCCTTATTGATCACATCCCCGGTCATATTGTGCACATATTTAACAATATATGCAAAACAATTGTCTAAAAATCAATTTCTTCTTATTTTTATATCAAAATCCAACCATTATTTCCTGTAAAACAAAATATGATGCGTGCTTACGTAAACGAGTACCAAACTAATTTAAACCAATAATATCATCACATCCTTTCATCAATCAATCTGCAACTTTTAGCGACAAAGGAGGTATGTGTGTGATGTAGCTTCATATCGCGCTACATTTTAATCCAGTCCACTTTTTAGCGGTCCAATCAAATGCGAGGGATTTGATTTAAATCCCTCTTGTAACTGTACACCACTCAAATATTCAGTTTCACTGGGGAATACTCACAGTACAGAAGCTAAGACGCTCTAACTTCTGTTTCACTGGGACTTTAATCTTTATATCTGTTTCCCCTCCCCCCCCAGTGGGTTCCTGAGATTTCTCACCACTGCCCACGCACACCCTTCCTGTTAGTGGGCACGCAGGTGGATCTGCGAGAAGACAACAACACGATCGAGAAGCTGGCGAAGAACAAACAGCGTCCCCTATATCCTGAGAGCGGAGAGAAGCTGGCTCGTGAGCTTAAGGCCGTCAAATATGTGGAGTGCTCTGCTCTGACACAGGTACGGGGCATTGTTACATTTTCATCACATTGTTAAACTGAATGCAACGTGATCTTTGTTAAAGGGGAGCTACGCCCATTTACAAAATTCCTACATGTTATTCCTATAGTCTAAGACAGTCCAAAGAATATTAGCAAACATGAACGACTCTCTCCCAAATCCACAAACTAGAGTGCTAAAACTCAAACTTGTGAAGTCATAGGGTAGAAAGTGCGGAGCTGCTCCATAGACAATGAATAGGGAGAGATGTTGTAGATGACACTGAGAGCACCCAGAGGAACGTTCTGAGTATATGGGAACATTTTCTGTTTCACAACTGAGAACACTACAATAGAATAAAGCTCATTTGGGTATAAAGAAGAAAACAAACAAAATCCGTCTCCCATTCATTGTCTGTGGAGCAGCTCCAGACTTTATACTCTATGACATCACAAGTTTGAGACTTACTTCCCTGGTTTCTGGCTTTGAGAGAGAGAGGAGCTCACGTTCACAAATATTGATTGAACTTTACTAGGACATGGAAATCGCATATTGGATTTGTTTCTTTAAATCAGGCAATAACTACAGACCGTATTAAATTTTTCACTCTCTGTCTTGTTTTCCTTTCAACCAGCGAGGGCTTAAGAACGTGTTTGACGAGGCCATCCTGGCGGCCCTGGAGCCTCCTGAGACCAAAACCAAGAGAAAGTGCGTCCTGCTATAGATGAACAACGACGGCGAGAGACGTTAACGGTGTAAGAAATAGGTGTGGTGAATCAAAACATCAGAAAGATCAATGGCCATTATGAAAAAAAGGACAAAACAAAAGGGGAAGGGAGGTACAATGCCATTGAGACTTATTCTAGAACACGTGTACACTGATTGTGCCTTCAAAATAAACTTTGAAAGAGGCTGAGGGAGCAAAACTTCAGCATGCAGTAAATGCAGCAAGTGTCACCTATCTCCTTTTCTGAAAGCTTTTATAAATTGCAGTGTTCTCTCTCCAAATATTCAGGTGGGGCGGGCCCCCCCTGCCTGTCACTGTCGCTCCTTTGTTTTGTTTTTTAAAGAAAGATTCTTTTATATAGTTGCCTTTGACCTCCTCTGCGCTTTACTTATCGTGGCCTATTGGGGCTTTTAAACCCAGTGCACTGGGGAAATATAAATGGGGAAACACTTTTAACATTAAGTTTCTTTAGAGAGCTTTGGTTAATACATTTAAAGGGGCAACTTAATGTTAAGTGGTACTCTATTTGCTTTCTTTTGGATTGAACAATGAAAGCATGAGAGATTTATCATCACTCCAAACAAAGATAGATTTCTCTAAAGGTCCAAATCTCCGAGACTTCTGCAGGCCAAGTGCATTTTCATAATTTTCCCCTCTTCAGTTGAATTATGAATTTCTATTTTATTCTTCTTTTATGTATATTGTATTAATTCTGTGACTCTGTTTTGGGAAATTTTTAGCAGTTGTTCATTTTGAAACTTGAGTTTTTATTTTATCAAGATCTTTTTTTTTGTATTATTGCTAGACTACCAATTTTGAGCGATTGATAATATAACAAATTAAGTTGTAATGTTTTGAATAGATCTTAATCTCGATGGAGATTGAGACGATAACATTTGCTAGTTAATTTCTGGGTGTTTGTAATCACAGGATATTTTTAATAAAACGGTTTAATGACATGCGAAGTAGCCACTGTTTTGTATGATTGAGGGAGAATGCTGCATTCACAACAGACCATAAGAGAGATAACTCCAGTTAACCACAGTAAAGAGTTTTTCTTATGTTTACATTTGGTGTTTCTCACTAAAACACAGAAGGCCTCATGCAAGAACATAATCTTAAATTTCTCTTTCTATTTTTCTAAGAGAAAATATAAGAGAAGTCAACTCCAGATACACGAAACGTTCTTAACCATCCAAATCTGCTCACACCCAGATGTGCTGTATGATGAATCCCACTTGATCGTAAATTGGAGGCGTGTGGCCGTTTGTTTATTATTAACATAGGTAACGCCCCCTAAACACTATATACTATATACACTATATAAGGGCAGTGTGGCACATGCCCAAGAATTTGAGAGATGCCACCAAATGAGGCTGTAAGAAGAAGAACAACTTCAGTATTTTGAAACTGAGGAACGGTTAAATAAACTTAAACCCCGTAAACATGTGATTTTCCAGAGCGTCAGTACTGGTGTAACGGGAAAATCAAAAAGCATTTAAGAGCAAGAATGCACGCAATATCATCCAAGAGTTTTTATAGTCTTAATTGGGATCAATGGACCAATAATATTTCTTTAGCCCACAAATGTAATAATCCAATCATTAAAATTACCCCAAAACTTCTATCTAAATGTGATTATATGATACTAATGCTTTCTTTATGTTCCTCAAACTGAAAACATATTTCCTTGCGTTGGACAAACAATTTGTTGACTGTGAAAACAAGATGTTTTTCTTATCTTGGTAAGAGCGCTCTCAACCACTCGCAAAATTTTCTCTTACCTAAGAGAAGAGCAAAAATAAGAAAACAAAATATAATAAGAATAAGAACAAATCTTGATTAGGAACAAAAATAAGAAGAAACTTGTTTGCATGTTGCTTCCTGCACGAGGCCCGATGTGTGTATCCTTGAGGCCTACAAATGTGTTAAATGCATTTCCTTCTTCTTAAAGCAAGGCCAATCTTTGAATATTTTGAAACCTGCATAGTTAACCTCAGTTAGCAGCTCTCTTCTTCCCTTCGTTCTGTTGGTGCATTGCAATTTTTGGCTTTTCACAGCACTGACATTCAATCTGTGTTTTAGGGCTTACATCTACTACACACTTAATTTATAAAATATAAAAGAAACGGCCCATGAATGTCTCCAAACTACAACCTTGCATATTTGCTCACGTGCAGCCTGGAAAAGCATCTTCCAGCCTTAAAACAGAGACAAAACATTACCCCAGAGTGCCTCTAGAGGTCAAAAAACTCCACAGCATACCTTCAACTTTGCAGCTAACCTGTGTGCCTTAATCAGGAATTTCAAGTGTGACAATATCTTATAGGGCTGGGCGATATGGCCAAAATCTTCTATCATGATATAGATCATTTCATATCCCGATAACAATATACAGTATATCACAATATGGCATTTTTTCTGGCAGTTCCATAAATAAATATAGTCTATATGAAGTAACCATGTGGTAAATCCTATTTCTGTATACTCCCATGGGAATGAATACTTAATTAAATACTGTCATTTAATTAAGATCTTTAGTGCAAAATAAACATAACAGTTTCAAGTGAAATTATGAAGAAAAAAATAAATATTTCCATATATACACATTTGTTAATCGCATTGACCTGAGTGGTAATGTAAAGTGTGATGTAAAAAAAAAAAACGGCAATCTTCAAATGATATTCCCTCAAAATAGTTCACAGATTTTCTGAGAAATTTAAGTTACTATGTGCTTGTTATTATAAATTTAGACGATGTATTTGTGTATCATTATATCTCGATATATGATTTCGTCACGATATGATTCAATGGAAAGACGATAAATGATCATATTGACTTATCCGCCAGCCCTAATATCTCAGACATGTCTGCTCAATAAGAAACTCAAGAAACATGTTGTGGTATTTTGGATGAATCTACTGTATTTATTAGATTTTTTGAACAGCCCTAAAAGCACTGCTTGTGCAGGAAAACACAGAAGAGTTTCACATGAAGGCGAGGGGCAAAACACAAGACAGACACACTGATGTAAGTAGAAGTTATTTTCGCTATTTAAAATATTGCTGCTGAAGTGAAGCAAAGAGATATACAAATAAATAAACCAGAATAGAGAAGAAGACATAAATACAGTAAATGTTCAAAGACCTGCTAGTCTATGATGCAAATAGTTTGCATAAAATAAGAATAGTGCTGCAATGTTTCCCTGTTAGTTGTGGTTAAGTTCAGCTTTAAAAGCTTTGTCAGTTCAGTGTGAGATTAACTGTTGAGTGTTTGTTCATGTACGTTTGTGTGCATGGATGCATGTGTGAGCCTGCCCACCTGTCCGTCTCCGAAGGTTTTTGTTTGTACCCTTACTTACTGTTGATGCTTTGTCATTGTTGTTTGCTTTGTACTTTGCAGCTTTTACAACAGAATCCTCAAACTTAACTCTGCTTAGCACTGCTTCAGTCAAAAATGAGTTAAATTAAGACCAGAATTTAAGACGATTTGGTGCTAAACATGTGAAATAGGTGTCTATGTTGTCCTTATCCCGTCTTTTTGTTTGTGAGTGTCCGTCTAGTGGTTTGTTCGGATATTTCTGCTCGGTCGGTTTGGTCTTGTTTGGGCAGTCTTAGACTCTGCAGGTGTGAATGGTGACTGTGTTCTTGCACTGCTGGCAGCGGACTGAGCAGCACCAGGAGAACTTGCAGGAGCAGCGCTGCACCACCTCGGCCCGGCCCGCTCTGTACCCTGGCCCGCAGCAAACCAGCTCGCAGCCGTCTGGCGCCAGCCGAGAAGTTCCTGGGTGTGTTTTAGAACAGAGCAGCATTATTTTTCTGTAATTGTTTTGATTGATAAATTGGATTGTTTCCCTGTGAGATGATCTTACCGTTACATTTCCTACCAGCAGTGCCAGGGATACCGTTGTCAGGGTCGAGATGGCAGAAATCTGGAGAGGGTGCAACGTATAAAAGGTCTCTGGCAGCAGGGGGTTTGACCTGCGGGTCACGGGGAAGCAGGGCAGTCCTGGATCCTATACGAGTCAGGCGAACCTAAGAGGAGGAGGAGGATGTTGAGAGAGCTACAGACTTTGATACTGATAAATTATCTGCTTTAATTTCTTTGTGACAGCTTCATGTGTTCACCAACTACTCTGATACCTCTGTGGCTCCATTAAAGCGTTCCTTGAGCACAACGCCGACACGCCTGAATGGAGGCATAACCTTCCAGCAGGTCCTCAACTCGCAGGAGCCGGACACACCGTGACATTTACACTCCACCTGCATGTTGTGAAGGATGGCCTGAGGATGAGAGAATTGTGAATATAAGCAAAGCAGATTGAATCTCACACATGACAAAAACACAGAAATTCAACTGAAATGTAGTCAGAGAGATGCGACCGCCGACCTTTCGACCAGCCTCGTTGTTATGGAGGTTCATGAGTGGGCGCCCCGCTGACAGACCCTTGGCTCGTTCTGGTTCATCAACAAATGTTTGGGAGAAAGCGACGCCATAGGACAGGTTGTCACTGCAGCCTGACCACTGGAAACCTGTGGTTGGACAGAGAGAGACCCGTGAAACAACTGCACATTTTTAATTTAAAGCTGAAAAGATGTCTGTTAAAAGGTGAATCCACACTGGCTCACAGCACTGTGACAGCTGATTGGAAAATACCTGCTGTCACTGTCTGGGATGCAGATATCAGTGCTCTGTACTTGACAGTTTTAACCCGCAGAAAACAGCGTAGCAGCAGTTTTTTGATATGTGGGTGACTCAGTGTGTTACATTTTCATGCAGCGGGATCCAAGCTCACCCTCGGGGCTGACCCCCCTGACCTTCCTGTCACAGCCACACCTCTCCAGCTCCCCGCGGGTGCAGGCTCGGGTCACAGCCACCGCCACGGCTGCTGAGGACAAAGCATGCACAAAGGCCGCCTCACGAGTCCCTGAAATCAAAACAGAGCTCATGATGATGCAGAAATTCAATTCAGTTATTCAATGTATGGATTTATCAGCAGAGACGCATTTTCAATATGATGATATACCTTGGTTCATGACTCTGCCAAATACATTGATCCCACGTGGGGTGGTGGAACAGTTCCAGCGGCGATTCCTGAACTGGTGCTGGCACTGACGATGACATGCATATAGCAGTGAGATAAGGGGGTCTAATGATTGCATTATATGACAGGTCAACCTTGAGACTCCATGCCCTCTGACCATACCTCTTCTATGACCATCTCGGCTGCCTTGCGTACGGACTCCATGACCTCCCCTCGCGCCCTGCACACCCCCACCTGCCCTGGGGTCAGCCCCCTCAGCCGCGCACATGGGGCAGCACCGGACACGGGCCTGGAGCGAGGCAGCCTCGCCAGGGAGCTGGGACACAAAGGTGGGGAAGTGACTCAGAGCAGGTTTTGGAAAGGGCAAAAAAAGAAGAGGATGCATAATGAAGAAAAAGGGGAGGGAGTGAAAGAGGAAGAGTGCATGAAGAAGAGGGTGCAAAAAGGATGAAGAGGTAATGACCGGGCAGAGTTTTTAGAGAGGATGGAAACAAGGGGAAGAGAAGACAGAGAAGACACAGTGAAGACAGAGAGAAAGAAAAGAGAAAAGGTCACCAGGAGTGAGACAAAGAAAGAGAGGGGAGCGACTGAAAGAGATTTAGAGACATGTCACCATCTTTTAAAAGTTATAGCATGACAAACAAACTCCCTCTTTCTCTTCCTCCCTCGCACGCTAGACTTACAGCCAGTTGGTTGCCATGGTGGGGTGGGTTGCCCATAGCAACAGGAGGAGGAGTGGTGCCGTGAGATTGACAGTGGAGACAGTTGGCATCAGACTGTCTGTCTGTCTGTCCGTCTCCGTGCGTCAGGCTGGGTCTTTGGACAGCACGCTGCCCGTCTCCACAGTCAAAGTGATCGTCGAAAGTGTCTGTCTGTCTGTTTGTCTGTCTGTCTGTCTGTCTATTGTGGTGTTGGTTTATGTTTCTGGCCCAGAGTCTGGGGATGATCCCCGCATATCTGTTGAAATGACAAGTTAACAGGTCAGAGACAAAGTAGAATAGTTGAGCATCCTTTTTTACAGAAGAAACAATCACTTCATGAGTAATATTTAACCTTGTTGAGCATGCCGCTGCAGCTCTACGACTGCACACACAGTTTCAAAAGTAACAGTGGTTCTTACCAGTTCATAGTCCTGTGATATCCAGTTATCCTTCTTTTTTGATAGTTGATCAAATTGAAATTTAATCCCAATTTCAATCAATAAAGTTGTGCATCAGTTTCGTCACTTGTGCTGTCAGTGACAGCAAAAGCATGCTCACAGGAATGTTTTACAAACTGCAAGCAAAACTCAAAAAATAAGTCCACATGTCCAATTTAATTGAACATATCAGTATAACCCCCTCTAAAAAGCAAAAACTTAAAATCCAGAAGTGCTAGTAAAATTAAAGTTTTACAAAAATATTGTGTCAGCAAATACTCCCCCAGAAAACAAATGTGTCCATTCCAGGTTGAAGCAGCAAGAATGAGTGAGAGCGGTGAGATGGGAGTGATGGGTTATAAAGGAGGTAGAGAATGAGGGTGGGAGAGAGAGGACAGGCGTGATCCAGGGTGTGGAGTGATGCCGAGGGAGGGGAGGAGGAGGAGGAGGCTTTGGGAAGGATAATAGTTGTACTACGTAAGTATTAAGAGTGTAAGTATGCTTTCTTCTGTGTTGTGTTTGGCATGAGACCTAAAATGTGAGCCTGCATTGGAGATAATGACCTTTGAATGATTATCACAACTACATGCATGTATTGTTTCTTCTTATCCATGCATGTTAATGTGTGTGCTGAGAAACATTTAATGAGAAGCCTTTTGTTTCCTTTATAGAAATACTCAGCAGGAATATTGATCCATCAGACGTACCGCAAGAAATCCTCCCATCAGAAACCATGACACAGCATTTCTGTCTCCACTTATGTGTACATGCATGTGAAAAAGTGTCTTACCTAATGTTTAATTTTCCCAAACTTTGTTGCTCATTTTACGAGTCCCCCCCTCACCTCCCCTTCCTCTATGTCCCCCGCTTTTGCCCTCTCGTTCTCCCTCTCTCCCACTCCCTATATTGTCTTAGAAGAAGGGGTGACATTTAGACAAGGGGAAGAAAACACACTGCCGACAAATATTGGAACTGAGGCAAATAAATCACGAGATAGGAGGGAAAGGAGGGCATAAGGAGAGAGCGGATGGGTGTTACACTGGGGTTAGGAAAAAGCAGTAAAGAATAAAACAAAGCAGGTTTGTGACACATAATTTTAGAAAAAATTACATTGTGTGTGGATTTATTTAATAGTTAAAAGGAGAACCTGAAATGCTCTAAATAATGTTTTATTCATTTATGCACTGGGAAACACACAACATAATATTCAAGGCCATAGCATAATTATTTATTGCAATACGGTTGCACTAAGATTATTCAACAAGTGCACTTTTTTACAGTTTGTTTGGTAGTTTTCCCTCCTTTTGTCTCGCCAGTGATGTAACGTTACAGAGAATCTCTCACACTTCTAATAGTAAAGGCCTATAACTGGAAGGACAAGTGTTGCAGCTCTACTTTACATTTTTGTGAAGTTGTGTGTGTTTGTATAGGGATTGTGAAAGAGTATTATTTCTCTTTTATTCCACACGGGATATGAAGATATACAGAGAATCTCTCACACTTCTAGGAATAGTAGGCTGTATAACTGGAAGGACAACGCTAGCCTATATCATTTTATCTGTAGATAAAATAAGTGTTGCAGCTCTATTTGTTTTTGTGAAGTTGTGTTTCTTTATAGGAGCTGCAGGATTTGTAAAATAGTAGGCTATTATTTATCTTTTATTCCACACGGGATACGACACAACTAGAAATTTGTGATGAGGATGTAAACTCTCATTCTATTCTAGTTTTAATCCTAATGTTATGCTCTTTTTTTTAATGGAATATTAACCTTTGAGGGCTAGGTTACCTAGTCAAACTGTGTAACAGATATATAAACTGTAAAACCATCCCGGCCTTCTCCCCCAAAAAGAAAAATAATTGTCACAGTTCTTGCATAAGACCGAGAAAAAAAATCTAAATAGCACAGTAAAACACAGTGTATCTACAAACTCTGTTATTCCAGCATTCTTGTCCATTCAAATGAACAAACTAATATAAATAAATCTATAATTTAAAACATTTAAACGTGATTTAAATGTAACTTAACCACATCAAAACACATGATTTTCACCACAGTCAGAGGCTAACCTAGATGTCAAAGGCCTAGGCTAGTTAGCTCTAAGGTAGATAGTTTACTGGTGTTAGCCTACTTTTTTCTGCTATGATTAAATTTAGCTACAGCCTTATTTATGAGGTATAAAAAAAAGTCAATAACTAAGATGTTAAGTGCATGAGCACATGAGACAGGTAGGAAAAATTACACATTTTTATGATCCTCACTAAATTTTGACCATAGCCTAATAGTTTTACTGCTGCTTTTCGGCTTTGTTAATTTGATGTTGTTTTATCTATCTAGTTTTATTTATTTCGTATCTTCTGCAGGCCTCATCGGTGTTGGCTGATTAGGATGGGAACACTGTAATTTACTTAACTTTATGGATGAATAAATTGAACCTTGAGGACATTTCTTTTTAATCCCAGAGGCCGATAAAGTAAAAAAAAAGGGTTCAGCCTTGTCACACCTGATGAAACTTATTTACTGCTCTTGAGGGCTCCTTTGTTGAATCAGATGAGTCAGTGCGGCACTGCAACCAAACATTTACAGACTCTGTTGCGGTGCCTGTCCAGGATTTGGTGGCCCATTTACCTGAACCCTCTGACACCCAGTTCCTGAGTAAATGGTCACCCCATCCACACACACACACTCACTCTCTCTCACAAACACACACTTTCCTCTGTCTATATCTGCAAAGACAGGTTTCTTGTAGGCCCCCTTCCCTCCTTTTTTTGTCCTCCTCATGTCGTATTCCTCCTTTGTGTCCCCTGTTTCTCCAAGTGACGTCTTCCGCTGTCTCCCACAGCAACGCCATGGTGATGAGCTGGCCACTGTCATGTCCGGCGCCTCTGTTATGCTCATCCCTTCACCCCTCTCTCGTAAATAACTTGCCCTCTTTTTTTTTATCTTTATCTTTCCCCCATTTTGTGGACATTGTATCATGCTGAAATGGTCCGGTGCTGATTGACTGTAGCCAGGTTGCAGAGCCCTAAAGAGATGCTTGTTAAAGCTTCAGCATGACATAGAGATGACTTGTATTCCCTCTGCTACAGTGGGAGGCAGCAGCAGACTTTGAGAGACTCTGCTGTGAGGTGGGGCAACTCTAAACTGACCTTACTGATGCTTACCACGGGATGGATGATCGGCCTCATCCAGAGATGATGCCTCAGGGTGACTCATGAACCTATTTGCGCCCAAGGTCATTATGAGATAGACATGTGACCCACCACCTTTTACTCTCTCCTTCGTTTTGCTTTGTTACTTCTCGGCACTTGAGGGCGACCTGCCTCAGCAGCCTGAGTGCGGATGAATTATCATAGCAGGCAGAAACATGACTGCTGTGCATGAGCACGCTCGCATTGCTCAGGCATCTCTGCTGCCAACAAAGAGCTGAACGCACTGCTGTGTATGAATGTGTGCGGAGCGTGTGCATGAATATTATGGGATGGCGGGCGGTGGTGTTGTCAGGCAGGGAAGTGGGGGTAGCAGAGTGGGCGGTGAGCTGTGTGCACATGGGGGGGGTGGGAGGGAGCAGGGGGAATGGACGACCCATGAATATTATGGGATGATGGTGGTGTTGGAGGGGGGGGGAAGGTGGAAAGATGGCAGTACATATGGGATATAGAGGGAGTAGGAGGAGGTGTTGGTGACGGCATTGCACGTGAGTGCATGTGCACGCGCATACATGCGTGTGTAAGGGGCATTCAAGCAATAGTAACAGACAACGGCCAGACATAGGTCTTTGTTGCTATGCGATCTGCATGTACCGTACAGTGGGGAATATTGCCGAGTGGCCATACTAGTAGAGGAGACAGTGGAAGGCCTCTGGGCTCACACTTGTGCTGTTCCTGCCCTGTTCTATTCTATTGTATTTTACTCTATTCTTGCTGTCAGAGACCAAAAGGAGAGCACACATTACGGCTGCTTTAATGTCTTTACACTGGTTACCTGTTCGTTTTCGTATTGATTTGTATTCTTTTATTAGTTTATAAGGCACCACACGGCCATGCTTTTGGTTTATGAACCCGGAAAACCCTTCAGATCCTCCAGTTCTTCTCTTTTAGCTGTTCCACAAAGCAAAACAAAGCCGTTACACTCCAAGCCGCTGGAACAGCTGGACATATTGATATTTTTAAACGTATACTAAAAACTAGGGCTGTCAAAGTTAACGCGATATTAATGCAAATTCGTTGTAACCTCACTAATTTCTTTAATGCATTAACGCAACTTGTGATTTTTAGGTTGTAACACTCAGTTTTAAAGCTGGAGTGACAATGATATCATATGAAACTAGAAAACTTAAGGAATCTATTGCCAACCATGTCATACTAGCTTGTCGAAAAGGAGGCTAAATAACGCTCCAAACTTACGCAAAATTTTGGCGTGGAAAAACTGATATGGCCATTTTCAAAGGGGTCCCTTGACCTCTGACCTCAAGATATGTGAATGAAAATGGGTTCTATGGGTACCTACGGGTCTCTATGATAATCACATGCAGTTTGGGGCAAGTCATAGTCAAGTCAGCACACTGACACACTGACAGCTGTTGTTGCCTGTTGGGCTGCAGTTTGCCATGTTATGATTTGAGCATATTTTTATGCTAAATGCAGTACCTGTGAGGATTTCTGGACAATATTTGTCATTGTTTTGTGTTGTTAATTGATTTCCAATAATAAATATAGATATAAATTTGCATAAGGAAAGCATATTTAATTTTTCACTCAGTATAAAGATCATAAAGCTTCAATAAAAAGCTGGAACAAGATGATATGAAATATTTTGTATATGATACTCGCAGACAGTGAGATAATGTAACCAGTCTTCCTTAAAAAACTACCTAAGGAAAAACAAAGTGAAAAAATGTGTACTTTAAGGGGTTAATTCCTCTTTCTTTTGGAAGATTATGTCTGATAGCAGCCAAAGGAACATGTTCATTATACTGTCACATTATTATACATGCCCAAATCAGATTCAGTGTGATTAAGAAGTGCAATTCAATGACTCTCTCAGTGCGTCAGTAAGTCTGCATGCAGCATGATTACACTCTCGTGTGGCCGTAAAGTGCTCCTCCTAAGCTCTTATTTGAGTTCAAACATTTCAAATAGGACTTGTTGATCATTCAAGTGCCTTCACTTTAAAATACCGGTGAGAACAAAGCAAACCCTGCGAGGCTTAAAGCATCGTTTGACGGCAACTTTTATTAATTTACATATTTTAGGAATCAATCAGCACAAAGTCACAATGTGCTGCAGCACCAGAACCAAATGGAGAAATGTGCTGCAGCAAGCAGGCATGTTCTAGTGAAAGTATTTCAAGGTTCATTATTTGTCATCTGTCAATGAAAATCTTTGTTCTCAGGTTCCTTCAACAATGCTCATAAAATATGTATATATAAAAGGGGAAATCACACAAGTGAATGTAAAAACAAAATGATAATCTAAGGCATAATATTGTGCAGTTAAAATAAATATAAACACAAGAAAATATAAAATACTAATGTAAACGTAAATTTGTAATTTTGTTGACGGCAGTATTTCAGATGGGAAAACTGAATGTAAACAGGGTGCAGTATATATATGCATGATGAGAAGTAATATATGTACACAGAGGTGTAAACGGGAATGTAGTATAATAAGAAGAAGCACTAAAAATATATATACAGAGGTGTAGACAGGAATGTAATATGTATAGAAAGGTAATTAATATGTATACATTGTATGTATATATATATATATATATATATATACAGAAGTGTAACAGTTTGTAAAACAGTATGTAATGAATATAAAGGTAAATAATTAAAGAATTTAATTTGATCTGACTTCATCGTTTATACAGTATGTGTTATTCTTACATTTGTAGTTGATATGGGGCCAATGTGCTCAGACCATTGAGTGTATATTCTGATACAGATGAAGTTTTTAGAGTCATATTTATTCCTTGGATGTGTCTGAGATGTGCAGCAGCTCAGGTCTCATTTACTGCTCTAGTCATTAGTCTGCATCTTTTCGCACTTTAGACACACATATTCGCTTTTGACCTGCAACACAAAAAACCTCAGACCAAGAATGACGTACACCTTTCGTTACTCTTGTGGACTTGCACACCTGTTGGGCCGTATTGCTCTTGAAGGACTTGTCCGTACATAGACAGTCAGATCACAGTCCTCCTGGTCAATGAGACGGATGTGATGCAGTCTAGCTGAAATAACAACACTTGATAAAGAAGTGCAATTCAGAGAGCGGAAAAAGAGTCTCTCACAGTGTATCAATAAGTCTGTATTCAGAGTGATTAAACTCAGACGTGGCCTTCAAGTGCTCCCTCTGTGGTCTTATTTGGACTTGTTGCACATTCAGTTGTTTTTACTTTGAAATAATTTAGTCACATGAATAAAACTAAGGCTGCTGAGCCAAAAAATGATAATTTAGCAGCGCCTCAGTGTTTTTGTCCAAATCTTTTTTATTGGTTTTTTTTTGCAGACATGGCAAAGGCCATCATATCAAATGCAGAACATAACTGAGTGTTCGTGATGAAATAAAAACATAGAAAGAGGACCCTCCACCCCATGTTGGTCTTGGTCACATGAAAGAAAAAATAATAGTAATAGCAATAATACATAAATAAATAAAATAATAATAAAAAAGTAGATAAATAAATAAATAAAATAAATTATTAAAAGAGAGAGAAAAAACAAAATTTAATTAAATCACTTATTGTTTTTTAAACAATTTACAAAGTAATGTGCAACAGAACTAAGCAGAGAAATATGCAGCTGGAGCGGACCTGTAATGGATATTTTAGTGAATTTATTTGACACTCTTTTCTTTGGTACAGTATAATTACCATCTGCAGTTGATGTGGCGTGCCTTGAACGTCACATTTTGGCATTTCTAGTACCATTAAAAAAAACTTTCACTGTCATATTTACTGTTTTTGATATGTCTCTGATGTGCAGCAACTCATTTACTGCATTACAAACTGAACTGGAAGGCATCATTTTGTGTGTTTTATGAATGAATTTACTCACCTTTGACCCGCATCCCACCACAGCAGACCAAGATACAGGTATGGTGGGTGCACACCTGTCGTTACGTTATGGACTTACACACATGTTGGCCTATGTTGTCACTTTACCATACATAGAGAGTCGGATCACAGTCATCTTGATCAATGAGACGGAAGTGATGCAGTGTAGCTGTAACAACAACACATGAGAGGGGAAAATTAGTCTCTCACAGTGTATCAATAAGTCTGTATTCAGAGTGATTAAACTCACATGTTGCTTTCAAGTGCTCCCTCTACGCTCTTATTTGGACTTGTTGCACACTCAAGTGCTTTTATTTTGAAATAGTCATGTTAACAAAACAAACCCTACTGAGCCAAAATAATTATTGAGTGGCTACTTTTCTTTATCGTTTTTAAAGATTTTACAAAGTAAGCAGCGTAAAGCTACAATGTGCTGCAGCACCAGAACTAAGCGGAGGAATGTGCAGCTGGAGCGGACCTTTAATGGATGTTTTAAGTGAATTTATTTGACACTGTTTTTTTCTTTTGTGCAGTATAATTGCCATCTGCAGTTGATGTGGCGTGCCTTGAATGTCACATCTGGACAATTCTAGTACCATTAAAAAAAACGTTCACAGTCATATTTATTTACTGATTTGATGGGTCTCTGATGTGCAGCAACTCAAATCGTATTTACTGCATTACACACTGAACTTGAAGGCAACATTTTGTGTGTTTTATGAATGAATTTCCTCACCTTTGACCTGCATCCCACCACAGCACACCAAGATACAGGTATGGTGGGTGCTTTTACTTTGAAATAGTCATGTGAACAAAACAGACCCAGCTGAGCCAAAAATTACCATTTAGCGGGCAGTTTTATTTATTGTTTTTAAAATATTTTACAAAGTAAGCAGCATAAAACTACAATGTGCTGACACTTTTTTCTTTTGTGCAGCATAATTGCCATCTGTAGTTGATGTGATGTGCCTTGAAAGTCACATTTTGGCAATTCTAGTACCATTACAAAAAAAAAACTTTCACAGTCATATACATTATAGCTACTGATTTGATGTGAAATCTTTTTTACTGCATTAAATACTGAACTTGAAGGCAACATTTGTGTGTTTTATGAATGAATCTCCTCACCTTTGACCTGCATCTCCCACCATGTGCAGGAAATAGCATCTCTAATGCTACAGGAATCGGTGCTACTATGAACCAGAAATGATCAAAATGAATGCAGTTTATGTATAAAATGTTGAGTTTTCACGCTCCATGAATGCATTTCTGGCCTTCAGAGAGCAAAACACAAACCTACAAGTCAAAAGGTATTAGCTAACAAGTTACTGATCACATCCCTGTTCAATTTTGAAGAAATGATATCTGATATGAAAGCTCTTATTCTTTTTTAAAAACTAAGAAACCTATTTAAAATGTAGGAAACCTGATTAAAATACAAATACACAGTATAGCTACTGATTTGATGTGAACTCAAATCGTATTTACTGCATTGCAAACTGAACTTGACGGCAACATTTTGTGTGTTTTATGAATGAATTTCCTCACCTTTGACCTGCATCCCACCACAGCACACCAGGTATGGTGGGTGCTTTTACTTTTACACTTGCCTCTTACTCTTATGGACTTGCACACCTGTTGGCCTATGTTGCACTGTAGAAGGACTTGATCATACATAGACAGTCAGATCACAGTCGTCCTGGTCAACGAGACGGCTGTGATGCAGTCTAGCTGTAATAACAACAACAACACTATATGACAGGAGGCCTCTCAGCCTGCAGTAGCATCATCAAAGTATCTGACACACATCCAGCTCTGTTACACCACCAGGCTCAGCAGCAGTAGGCCTGTTTGACCTGCACACAGCGACTGTATGCATTACTGTATACCTGTGTTTGCATCACAGGGAACTAAAAGTGACTTCTTGGCGTGCGCTGCTCACTCCCCAGGTGGATGCTCAGTGAGTATTATTATGGTCTGTCACCAGTGGACTTGAGCTCCCCTTGGAGACCATGTGACTGTGTTTTTTTTTTTTCCTCTTGTCTTTTTTAGGAGTTGTATATTATGGGATGTATGCTGCTGCTGACTGCTGACTGCTGCTGCTGGGAGTATTATGGTCTGTCGAGGAGTGTAAGGGAGGGGGGGTGTCGCCATGACAACGGGGTTGCTAAGGGGGCTGGGACTACTAGTGGAAAGAGGAAGGAGAAGTGTGCGTGCAATGAGAGCGTGCATGTCTAGCTGTGTATGTGTGTGTGTGCGTGCGTGCATGGTGGTGGTGGTGGTGGAGGAGGGGGTGGGGGCAGCAGGCTGGAGAGTATTATGGTCTGTCCGTTTCCGAGGTAACTATGCAGAGTCCTGTGTGAGTGTGGGAGGGGGGGGGGATTATTATGGGATGTCTGCCCCCTTTGTGTGTTTGTGTGAGGATGTTAGCTAAGCTGAGCCTGTAAGAGGTTGGAGAGAGAGAGAAGCAACGTGTTCTGGGTCATTGGAGGATCTTCTTTCTTTTCTTTTATTATTATGACCATTTGATTTAATGAATGAGCTCTAAATGACAACAACAACAACATCAACAACAGGCTGACTTGTATTTGTTCTTGCACAGAGAAAGAGAGAGAGAGCACACCTCGACCCGGGACTATACTACAGTAAGTTTGTGCACATAGGGTTGCAATGCATGAACTTTTCTTTAATATATTGTTTTAACTCGACAGTGCATGCTTTAAATAATAATGCATGCAACTTCACGTGTGTGTGTATATATATACCTGCAAAATGCAACAATGTCAAAGCTATTATTCAACTTCTGTGCATCAATTTAGATCACATGTAATTAATAGAGGAAATGAGGAAAGGATATAGCTACATCAGCCAATGCCAATGCATATTTATATATTTATTTATTTATATATTTCTTTGCAGCCCCCTCCCTCCCTGTCTTCCTGTGGACACCCCCGGTCGGTCCATTCTCTCCCACAGTCCCACGTCATTCTGCCTCCTCCCTGGCCGACCAGAGGAGCACACAACACCAAGGTTTAGGAGGATTAATCCGACCAGCAACCAGCAAAGACAGTAAATTATAAACGCTGCAGTAATGTCGGGCAGCGAGGATGAGAGGGAAGACTTCGGAGCTCCAGACGAGCCCTCACTTCTTCACGGTGAGCTCTTCTTTATATTATTCTTATTATGATTCCTCTTGAAGGAGGTCCATCTCTCTGAGCTAACGCTAGCCTAGCCAGTCCGTCTCTCGACATGATATATACGACTAGTTAGATAACTAAGTCAAGGAAGTGTTTGTTGTTTCATGTTTTATGTTATTAACCTCCGTTAGTTCGCTGTCTGTCTTCAAGAGTGTGAACTGTCAAAGTTTGTTGTGCAGCAGCGAGAGAAACAGACAAGTTTCAACCTGTTCTGTTGTGGCATTCACTGTGTGTGTGCGTGCACGGTTTGCAAAGTCGTGCCAGTGCGCGCGTCCGTCTGCCCTCCTATTAATATCAATTCAATTTGCTTTATTGATCATGACTGTCAGGTGACTGTCAGGTGACTGTCAGGTGAACAATAATGCATAGCGTCAATTCAATAATAAATTAAAAAAATAACAAAATAAAAACAAAAACATATATATACATATATATACAATTAATTAAGCAAATATATATATATATATATATATATATATATATATATATATATCTCCCATGTGCAATTGCATATCAATTCAATTCAATTGACTTTATTGATCATGACTGTCAGGTGACTGTCAGGTGAACAATAATGCCAAATATTACAATATTACAAAATTAAATTTAAAAAAAATAAATAAATAAAACAAAAACATATATGTACATATATATACAATTCATTAAGCAAATTACAATATATAGATATTTATTCAAGAATACAGGTTTTAATCAGGCATTTAAAAAGGCAACTTCTTTTCCCATGTGCAATTGCATATCAATTCAATTCAATTTGCGTCAGGTGACTGTCATCAGGTGAACAATAATGCCACAGCGTCAATTCTATAATAAATAAAAACAAATTAAAAAAAGAACAAATTAAAAACAAAAACATATATATACATATATACAATTCATTAAGCAAATTACAATATATAGATATTTATTTATTTATTTTAAATCAAGAATACAGGTTTTAATCAGGCATTTAAAAAGCCAACTTCTTTTCCCATGTGCAATTGCATATCAATTCAATTCAATTTGCTTTATTGATCATGACTGTCATCAGGTGAACAATATTGCCAAAGCGTCAATCTAATAATAAATAAAAAAATAACAAAAGAACAAAATAAAACTAAAACATATATATATATACATATATACGATTCTTTAAGCAAATTACAATATATATATATATTTATTTATTTTTAAATCAAGAATACAGGTTTTAATCAGGCATTTAAAAAGGCAACTTATTTTCTGATATGCAATTGCATTGCAAATTTGCATTGGCATACATGTATTTTTTTTTTTTTACCTTTTATTTTAAACACAAACAAACATACAAACCACAATACAATCATACAATACCGTTACAAGACTGGTCCATACAAGAGAAAGAATAATAATAATAAATACATTTTAAAAAAAAGTTAAAGCATAAATAAAATTGAGGCACTGCACTTATATAGAAGAAAGTATGATGAAATGAAATGATGAATGAAGTCAAGAATTGTGTATGTGGATCGGATTCACGCCCACTGTCCCCTATTCAAATATTTGTTATTATACAGTTATTATCAATTGAAGTCCAGATTATATTGAACTCCCAGAGACATCTATTATGTGTTGTTGTGGTTGTCTCATAGGCTGTGACATGCACTGACAAATCCTGCAGCTTATATGGCGATGACACTATTTTCTCCAAGTAGATGTTGTATTTTATTTTGGTCAGAGAGGGAATCAAAATCTTGGAGTTTCTCTCTCTCTATCTTTCTCTGTCTCTCTGTGGCCTGCAGCATGAGCTCCTGTCCGCTTGTCTCCTCTCTCTCACTAATGACAGCATGTGTCACCCCTGCAGGTGAGGACGAGCCGGAGGATGCTGTTGTGTCCGACTTGGAGGAGGTACCCAAGGCGAAGAAGAAGAAGAAAGCCAAGAAGAGCAGCCGAGAGAGCAGGAGCAGCAAGAGGCAGAGACCCGTCAGAGAGGTTAGTTAGTCTGACAAACTTTGGTAAAAAGACCTGGTAAACAATTCTGTCAAACCACCACGTGGGGTCACATCTGGGGGTGCACACTCAACAAGGGACCCCTGTGAGGCTCTAGACCCTCAGACACTGGCACGGTTTGTGTTGGTTCAGGGGGCTCACTGAACCCCCCTAGAAATGCATCTATATTTTTTATAATAACGCAGAGCTAATCATTTATTGTAATGATAAATAATATTGACCTTGTTGTGTCTTATTATTGACAGAATAAGAAACCAACAGGACAAGAAGATAGATCTTTATTTATAGCCTGATAAAGTCGAACACTCTGTCCACACACTTTCTGTAACGCCATGTAAACAAACCATGTACCTATCAGCTGTGCGGTCAAGATTAGAGACTAGAGACGTAACCAGGATTGGAAATTAGCACCAGCCACCAGCCAAATGCTGGTAAAATATGCAAGTGGCTGCTAGAGTTGCTTCACTCACCAGCCTAAACAAACCAATGGTAATCTATTGAGTGGCAGGTGGACAAAAAAAAGTTAAATTCCAACACTGGACGTAACCACTTAAAAGATGGGTGAGTAGAACTTGCTATCTTCTGACGTCTGTGTTTTTTAAACAGAAACAGTTTTTGACTGTGATATTTACTCAAAATGACAATACAGCCAACAGTAACCTAAGTAAACATTCAGGCGATCTCCCTCCAGCCTGCTGCCACCTTATTAAGGTGTTTGTAGTGAAATGAGGAAGTATCGTATCAGATAATGACAGGAATAGCGACAGGAATTAATAGAAACGGGGCGTCAGACAAAAGTTCAGCTCAAAATGTTGCGCTATGCAGCGCGTCGTCGCTCGTGGCCAGTTAGGACATTCAAGTAGAAAACAATGCAATCAAACTGATTTTGTCACTATGCTGGCGTCACATTCAGTTTGGAGGGTGTAATGTGTAGGCTACACACATCCCACATTAGACCTCTCTGCGTTGTACACATTACATTCCTTCTAGATTCAAACTTCGCCTATGCTCTCAGATCTACTTGGACATGAACAAAAACACCCCAAAGTGATGGAGTTTTTGCAGGCAAATAGTAAATAATACAAGTCTGTCATGTGCTCCAGAGTTTTGTTTACAGCAGAGAGTGAAGCGAATCAGCTGTGAAAAAGATGCATTAATCATCATTTCTGTGGATAGATGTTGTAAATAGGGCTGTCGACGTTAACGCTATGAGTGATGAACCATGTTCTGGGGATGCAAAAACAAACCGTTCAATGACTGTACAAACCGAACCGTGCGCTTGTTGAACCGTTGCACCATTATTAAATACAAGCCTGTTCATTATTTGATGGCATAGAAGAGGCAATTATCTGAACATAAGCCTACTTGACCATTAAGTAGCCTTATTTCATGTATAAAATCAGTGTTCATATAATATAGAAATACGATTCATTTCTATAATGTAGAAATAACACACTTGTCATTCATTACTATCTATCAGTCAATCAATCAATCTATTTATATATTTTTGAGTTCTAACACATTGGTAATGTTTATGTTTTTCCCTAATGTGTAAAACAAACCGAAACTGTGACCCAAAAACCGTAATACAAACCGAACCGTGGGCTTGTTGAACATGTAATGACCGTGTAGCTCCATGGATGATGGCAGAGCTGTGTGACTTTCCATGCAGACTTCCACTTCCAAACAGAGCCGTAATTATCACAAGAAATCAAATAAAAATTATGACACTTTAATTTCTAGTTTATAAAATGTAGGAAGATATATAAAACATATATAAGCAGTAAGCACCAGTGTCTTTGTGTAATTTTAAAGTTAAAAGCATCTCTACATTTTGCAGGAGTTGCCAGTCAACTCCCCAGAGCGCCTGATAGGAGTAGAAGCAGCAGAGAGAGATGCAGAAGAGGGAGGCGTGCGGTCAGCGAGTGAAGGGAGTGATTATGCCCCTGGGAAGAAGAAGAAGAAACGCTCCAGCACTGCCAAAGATAAGAAGAAAGGAGGTGCGGCAGCAGAGAAAGGAGGCTCATCCAGCTCAAAGAGCAAACGTAAAGACCCAGAACCAGAAGACGATGAGGATGACGACGATGATTGCCAGGTAAAGATTCACTCAGACTGCAGAGTGGATAGTTAATTCCTTCAGGGCTAACACGACCTAACCTCCCCTGGCTGTTCTTTTCAACCCCTCTCCTCCCGCCTCAGCCTAAAAGCTCCACCCAGCTGCTGGAGGCCTGGGGCATGAAGGACATCGACCACGTCTTTACTCAAGAAGACTACAGCTCCCTCACCAACTACAAGGCCTTCAGCCAGTTTGTCAGGTGAGGAGTAGATATTATTGTTTGCTTCTACCTCATGATTGAAGGACCTATGTGTGTATAAATAAATATAATAAATAATCACTATATTTATTGAATATTTTCTGTCCTTAGGCCTTTAATTGCAGCAAAGAACCCCAAAATTGCAGTGTCCAAGATGATGACTTTAATGATGGCTAAGTGGAGAGAATTCAGCACCAACAACCCTCTTAAGGTATTGTAATCCTCAACAAGGTTGTAATGAATCATATGTTGCTGTCCGCTGGTGTGTTTGACATTAGAGAGCAGAGTTCCTCACTCTGTGCCGTGTCCTCTCCTGTAGGGTTGCGCCACTGCCAATGCAGCCCTTGCAGCTGCCAATGTGGCTGCAGCTGTGGAGAACATGGTGGTGGCGGGGACAGACGGAGGGCCAGAGACCGGCGCCGCCGCTTCACCTGCAACCCCTCCTGCTCCTGCTCCTGCCCCCGCTCCGGCACCTGCTGCACCCCCAGCAGTCCCGGCACCTCCGCTCCGCAAGGCCAAGACCAAAGAGGGCAAAGGTAAAGTGGGATACATATGGAGCATGATAGTTAAGCTTAAAATGATAAAGGTGGTTTGTTATTTATGAACTCTGTAAATAAAAGAACTACCTCCTGATTAAACTTTAATCTCTGTGTCCTCCCAGGTCCCAACGCTCGCAAGAAGTCCAAGCCCACGCCTAAGCCTCAGCCCAAGCCCAAGCCTAAGAAGGTGGCTCCACTCAAGATCAAACTAGGGGGCCTCAACAGCAAGAGGAAACGCTCCTCTGTAAGACCCCTTCTTTGACACCTAATTTTTCTGTTTTACAGTACAGTCTAGGGCTGCGAATAATGATTGTTTTCATTGTTGATTATTTTCTTGATTAATCGATTAGTTGTTTGGTTTGTAAAATGTCAGAAAATGGTGAAAAATATTGAACAGCTTTTCCCAAAGATGACGTCCTCAAATGTTTTTTGTCCACAACTCAAAGATATTCAGTTTACTGTCATAGAGGCGTAAAGAAACCAGAAAATATTCACATTTAAGAAGCTGGAATCAGAGAATTGACTTTTTTTCTTAGAAAATTACTCAAACCGATGAGTAGTTGACAACTAATTGATTGATTAATCGTTGCAGATCTAGTACAGTCTTTACGTTTGAGAATTAGATGATCATTAAGTCAGAATTTTGACAAAGTACTATAATGTAACCAGTTATTTCTCTCATTCCCAATGTCCTCTCTCTCACTGTTTCTCTATCAGAGTGATGAAGAGGAACCCGAGGTTGACAGTGACTTTGACGATGGCAGTTTCTCTGTGTCGGACGGCTCCAACCGCAGCAATCGTCCTAAGAAGAAACCCAAGAGTGCGAAGAAAAAGAAGAAAGGTTGGCATGGAAATATTATTTAAATAAGAAGTCGGTCCTGCTATCTGCATCAGTGCTGGACAGAGATTTAAGAACGTACAGCAGCTTAAGAGGCCGTTCACATGTTGCGTCTAAAAACACGTGGAAAACGCCAGCCGTTTTATTTTACAAGTTGCTTGGGAGGTAGTGCTCCTCTCGCGCCTGCCGTTACTAAGCAACCAAAACCTGCGTGCTGCGATGACGACGATGATGTTGCGGTATTTTAGCAGCAAAAGCGTCACTGACTAAACTAAACAAAGTCAAAACAAAGTTAAATGTATTTCCAGCACCGTAAATCCCTCACAGTAGCTTCACTGCTCAATTTCTCTGTGTCAGTTTGGCTCACCTTTTAACCGGATATTATGACGTCCTCGGACGGAAAGGGTGAAGCAAGTAAAATAGACAGATCATACAGCTTAAAAAAAAAAATATATATATTAATTTGTCCCCTATATACAGTATGTACCGTAGACTGATATTTACGTGCGTTCCTGCACTCCAAAAGTTTAACTATTTTTATCTCGGGGAAAAATAGGTGCTTTGGAATGCTGCCGTGTCACGACGGCGTTGCTACCACGTTTGTCTGCATTGACAACAATGGATTTGAGGGCGCAAAAAACGTTGCATGTGAACGGCCACTATGAGGTTTTGCTCAAATTCAAGGCCAAAATGTACTCCTTATGTATCCTTGTCACTGTATCAGTTGTTTCCCACTAATTTCTGTGGGTGTCCTCTCTCAGTAGAGACGGAGGAAGGCGATGGCTACGAGACAGACCACCAGGACTACTGCGAGGTGTGCCAGCAGGGAGGAGAGATCATTTTGTGTGACACCTGTCCCAGAGCGTATCACATGGTCTGTCTGGACCCCGACATGGAGAAGGCCCCTGAGGGCAAGTGGAGCTGCCCGCACTGTGTGAGTACCTCTCAGTGCTGTGCAGAGGAGACCATTAGGTCCCAGGTTAGAGAAGATTACTGGAGTATGAACCAGCAGAGCCAGAATTACACCTGTCTGTAAAGTATTGTTGTGTGGAAGTGTATAGCTGGAAAGTTGCCCTGACAGGAGGGTTGGTTGTTGGGAAATGGACTTTGTTAATGGTGATTTAAAAATCTTTTTGTGTTCTCCATTTCTCTTTGTCCTCTGCTGCCCCCCCCAACCCTTTTGCTCATGTTCCCATCTATCTTCTCCTATTCCCCCCCCCCCCTCCCACCATCCCCCATTTCCTCTTCTTGTCCCTCCCCTCCCTCCCTCCAATATGGCTCCACACGCAAACGTGCACACGCACATGCACGCAATGCACACACACCCCACCCCCGGCGCTCTTGAAAAATCACCCCACACCCCTCCCTTTTTTCCTTTCACTCCGTTCCGCATACCTTCCCTGCCTGTCTGCCACCCTCCTCCCCCTCACACTCACACCACCTCCCTCCGTCTGTAACTCTGCCACCAGGAGAAGGAGGGGATCCAGTGGGAGGCCAGGGATGAGCTCTCTGAGGCCGAAGTGGAGGATGAAGAAGACAGGAGGGACGAAGGGGTGGAGGAGGAAGACGACCACCACATTGAGTTCTGCCGGGTGTGCAAGGACGGCGGGGAGCTGCTTTGCTGTGACACCTGCCCCTCCTCCTACCACATCCACTGCCTCAACCCTCCTCTCCCTGAAATCCCCAATGGAGAGTGGATCTGCCCCCGCTGCAAGGTGAGCGCCGTGCGCTGGCGCTTGTGAGTCTGCGCGTGCGTGTGCTCACGTGGGCATGCATGCAGATGCAGATTCCATCTTGTGCACGCCTACAGTATTTCAGATAAAGCTTTTATTTTGCTGATTTCTAAGTCCTAAAAATACACCATTTCTATTATTGTTCATACCCAATCCTGAATTATTTCCTTCCATTTCCTACTTTCTAACAGTGTCCACATATGAAGGGCAAAGTCCAGAGGGTTATAACATGGCGATGGGGGGAGCCGCCAGCCCCCACGCCTGTCCCTCGACCTGCTGACCTCCCTGCTGATGCTACTGATCCCCCGCCATTGGCTGGCCGCAGGGAGAGGGAGTTCTTTGTCAAATGGTGCAACATGTCCTACTGGCACTGCTCCTGGGTGCTGGAGCTGCAGGTAGCACACACTCTCTGAAACTGAAACTGTATCCACATGGAGTTGTTGAGAGTTTGTATTTACTACTGTCAAAGTTAACGTGATAATAACGAGTTAACGCAAATTGGTTTTAACGCCACTAATTTCTTTAACGCATTAACGCAACATGTGATTTTTAGGTTGTAGCGGGCTCTAAAGCTAGAGAGAAGATACTGGTATCATATGAAACTAAGGAATCCATTGGTACCAGCCATGTCATACTAGCTTGAAGGGAAGGAGGCAAAATAAAGCTCAAAACTTGCACCAACTTTTGGCAAGGAAAAACTGTCTTTTCCATTTTTAAAGGGGTCCCTTGACCTCTGACCTCAGGATATGTGAATGAAAATGTATATATGGATATGGATATATTCATACATTTGCATAAAGCAGCATAGTAACCCTCTCCCATGTTGATAAGAGTAATAAATACTTCATAAATCTCCCTTTAAGGTACATTTTGAACAGATAAAAAATGTGCGATTCATTTGTGATTAATCATGGACAATCATGCGATTAATCGTGATTAACTATTTTAATCGATTGACAGCTCTAGTATTTACGAGCGCACAAGACACACAAACCCAATGGTCCCTTTCTCTGCCTCCCTGTCGCTCTTCCCCAGCTGGAGCTGAACTGCCAGGTGATGTTCCGTAACTACCAGAGGAAAACTGACATGGATGAACCGCCGCCGGTGGATTTTGGAGGCGAGGGTGACGAAAACAAAAGCACCAAGAGGAAGAACAAGGATCCTCTCTTTGTCCACATGGAGGAGGAGTTTTACCGCTATGGAGTCAAGATGGAGTGGCTGATGATCCACCGCGTCGTCAACCACAGGTAGGACACATATGATCTCATATGAAATACACAGTTCACCTATAAAAAGAAGCACTCAGTAAATTTAGTTTGAAGGTGTGGAGCCATCAGACTGAATTGGTATTTATCATAAAATTGGTATTTATCATAAAATTGCTGTTTTAACAGATGGTTATTTTATGTCCATTATTGTAGTTACTGATTTTATGTTTTATTCCTAATAAGAAACTGAAATAGTATAAAATGCAAAAAGCATAGAATTGCAATATATTTTAACTCCCCATAAGAACGATTATTAAGAATATCGTGTTGACAAAAGCAATTCATTGTATGAAGACAAAAAGTAATTCTGTATTTATTGATTTTTAGGGATACAAAATTAACAGAAAGTACATGAACAAAATTGACAACACATGAACACCGAGACCTTTCAAGCATGAAAATGACAATAAAAGTAATAATAAAAGTAATAATAAAAAAAAAAAAAAAAAAAAAAAAATTAACAGTAATAATAATATGAAGAGGGAGAAAAATAATCTTCTAATGCCTATTTACACAAAATCAGGTCTAAAGTTTGAGACATACACTTTTCATTTTGTCCTTCTGGGTTCTCAAGTTAAAAGTAATTCTACTTATTCTACTTATATCTATACTACACAGTCGTACACACCTGGAGAGTAAACACAGTAATAGTGCTCAACCGTAACTCCATCTTTCTTTGTGTTGTTTTTTTTCATGTTAGTGTTGATAAAAAGAACAACGTGCATTACCTGATCAAATGGAGAGATCTGCCCTATGACCAGTCAACCTGGGAGAGCGAAGACATGGACATCCCGGAGTTTGACACCTACAAACAGACATACTGGAATCACAGGTATGCAGAGATTTACAAAATGTTGGATAATTCAATAAACAGAAATGCATTTCAATTTGAATCATGTTAACACCACTTTGTTTTGCCCTGATATTCCGGATGCTTTGTAATCAGATGTTGCTTTAGCTTGCCTGGCTTCATAGCTTTTTTTCTCTAGTACCTGACGACACATGACGCATTTTGGTCCCCCGTCGCTGTTCTCAATAAAACCAAACACAATATAACTGTAGTCATATTTTCTCAATTTAGCTAGTTTGGCCTTAGCGTCACTTGACGACGTGGACTGACTCAAATATTTCTCCATTTCTCCACCACTGAGCTAAGCTGAGCAGCAGCAGGAACGCTGCGTCGCGTCCTGAGTGAAGTGACTGATTCATGACAGATTGACATTATGTGTCGCAATCATATTTCTATTGGCCCCAAGCTAATGTGGGTGGGAGTAATGGACGCAATATATTTGTTTTTATTTGTTTATTGGCACAAACGGTCCCCATCTGTAGATCTGTACTTTTTAATGATACAGCACAATTTTATAACTTATTGCCAATTATTTTGTGGACTCCCTGGTAGAGCACCACGGACCCATTGGGTGTCCCCGGACCCCACTTTGAGAATCTCTGATCTACATGAATGCAGTTGAAAATATGTTTTTATCTCACAAAGTGTCATTTTCTTTTAGAGAGCTGGTGATGGGTGACGAGGGCAGGCCCGTTAAGAAGCTGAAGAAGACGGTCAAAATCAAGAAGGCAGAGCGTCCACCTGCTAATCCAGTTGTTGATGTAAGTATTATGAAACTCTGGAGCAAAGAAAACAAACTTAACACAGCCTTGGTTATGATGAAACTGATCCTGCAATATGTAGTTTTTTCAATGGAGTAATGAATTATTAATTAAAAAATGAAGCATCGCTGTCGAGTGTATCCGCTGGCAGAAGGGGTATCTTTAAAAGTATCTATCTCTAAAAGTATCTTGAATCAGGACAGATGTGGAATTGATATTCTTCTTGGTTTCTTCTTTCCAGCCCACCATCAAGTTTGATCGGCAGCCCGACTACCTGGACAGCACAGGAGGCACTCTGCATCCCTACCAGCTGGAGGGGCTGAACTGGCTGAGGTTTTCTTGGGCTCAGGCCACAGACACAATCCTGGCTGATGAGATGGGGTTAGGAAAGACTGTACAGACTGCTGTCTTCCTCTACTCATTGTACAAGGAGGTAAGAACAGCATATGCATTTTAAGCGTTTTTATGTTATCCTGTCCTGATGCTAGGGATGTCACGATACCAGAAATTTAGTATTTGATTCCACGATTCTCGATATCCAATTCGATATCACAACAAAAAACAACACCTTTTTTTATTTGTGTTCAGTTTTTGATTGTGGGTTGTGTATGTTTATATTAAATATAATTTATAAAATAAAGAAAATCCCATGTACTTCAACGCACACTCCTTTATTGCCGTTTGCATACCGTATGCAGCATACTGATTTTTGCAGATTTATTATTAATCTCTGATGATAAGCCTAATACGAAGCCCCGCTAGACCCCTAGGAGAAATTTTTTATTAACTCGTTCCCTCGAGTTTGTAACTCGTTCCCCGGATTTCCAATCATTCCTGACAGTCCACGCATTGCTAATGTACGGAGCCCCCTTAGATGATGTACTTCGGTAAAGCTGGAAAGATATGGACAGATTCGAACTTCCTGGATCGATAACTCATAACCGAAACGTTGTTCCCTGATCCCTGATATTATTTTGTCCAGTCTGCCCTCCCCTGTCAGTCAATGTTGGTGGGTAGGGTTTCAGACATGTGACAAACAGTAAATCTGTCCAATAAAGGGGATGAGTTCAAAGTAAGGAACTCCATCCTAAAGGCAGGGCAAGACAAATACCATTGTTTACATATCTTGTTGTTTATCAGATAAACTGCGGCTGTGGCCAGCACCTTGTGTGAGTGTGTGAATGAGAAGCGAATTGTAAAATGCTTTGGATAGAAGTGCTTTATTAATGCAGCCATGTAATAAGTAAGGGATAATATACAGCAAGCCGGTCATTGTTGTGAAAGAAACCCCGACAGGGCGATGCTGCACCCCGATGCGAAGCGGAGGCGTCTCTCATCGCCCTGAAGGGGATTCTTTCACAACAATGACCCGCTAGCTGTACATTATCCCGCTTATTACACGGCAACTTACTTAAGAAACCAATAATTTGACACAAAAACGGTCCTCCAGAGTCTGTCATCAGAGCTGCGCCCATAGCAACGATCTGCTATACATAGCAACGGTCTGTTATAGAGAAATTACAGACCGTAGAACGCCGTGATTAACCAATCAGAATTGAGTATTCAACACAGCCGTGTAATAATAAATCTATAACTTCTCTTTACATGTTAATGTTGATTTTGTCTTCCGGGTACAGGGTCACTCCAAAGGTCCCTTCCTGGTTAGTGCTCCGCTGTCCACCATCATTAACTGGGAGAGAGAGTTTGAGCTGTGGGCCCCTGACATGTACGTGGTGACCTATATAGGGGACAAAGACAGCAGGGCTGTCACCAGAGAGAACGAGTTCTCCTTTGAGGGAAACGCCATCCGAGGCGGGAAAAAAGCATCCAAGATGAAGGTAAAGAAGAAGTAGAAAAAAGAGCAACAGTGATGATATCAAATAAAAATGTTAAAGATCTTCGATATGAATATTGATGAAGGAGTGGAGTCAGTTTGAATTGGTGCCCTGCATACTAGCACTTGCTGTCCTGTATAGTATTAAAAGTCACACTGGTAGGAATTTACATTACAAAAATATGAATGCTGCCAAATTATACAAAAGTTCAACCACCAGTTTTAGTTTGTGGCACCGTACTACCAGTGGAAACAATTGCATGCAGCCCTAAAAATTGTGTTTAAACTAATGTCCCCCCCTCTCTCTCTCTCTCGCTCTCTCTCTGTGCTTTACAGAAAGACTCAACAGTCAAGTTCCACGTCCTGCTGACGTCCTATGAGTTGATCACCATTGACCAGGCCGTACTGGGCTCCATTGAATGGGCCTGTCTGGTTGTGGACGAGGCTCACAGGCTCAAAAACAACCAGTCCAAGGTAATAACATAGAGCATTTTGTAGAAGTGTTTGTTTTTCCTGTGTTTAAGATGTAATTCTGATTATCAGAAAAAATTACAGTACCTGCAACACTGCTGTGCTGCACATGATAATGCTAACTACTGTATGTTTTTAAGTTCACTGTCCAAAATATAATGTTTTTTGTTTCTCCCTGCCTGTTGTCAGTTCTTCCGTATATTGAACAACTATCCGCTGCAACACAAGCTGCTGCTAACAGGCACTCCTCTCCAGAACAACCTGGAGGAGCTCTTCCACCTGCTGAACTTCCTGACGCCAATGAGATTCAAGTCAGTAGCCCCACATGTGGCCACATTGTAAGTACAATGAGGACACCCACCCACAATATATTTATGTTTTTTTTTTCTGCCTTATTTCCCTGCAGCAACCTGGAAGGCTTCCTGGAGGAGTTTGCAGATATTGCCAAAGAGGACCAGATCAAGAAGCTCCACGACATGCTGGGACCACACATGCTCAGGAGGCTGAAGGCTGATGTTTTCAAACACATGCCTTCAAAGACTGAGCTCATTGTTAGAGTGGAGCTGAGCCCCATGCAGAAGTACGTTAAGAGAAGATGTGTAGCAATATATTTGAACAGTTAAAGTATACACTAGGGATGTCACGAGAACCTATACTTCGGTATACTTCGGTACACTTCTGATACTTCGATGCCAGAATTCTGAAAACGTGAAGGTACTCGTTTTTCTACAGTACCGCAGCTCCCATCAGTGGCTTGAGATTAACGGTGTCCCGTCGTCCTGGGGACGATAGAAAATGTGTTTGGGACCAAGTAAACTCACTGGGTCGACTCGCCCAGGGGACACACCCTATTCTTTCCCTGATATTGCTACATTGCGAACAACAACTCTGTGTTGAAATCAGTAAGCCGAGAGCTGGTTAACGTTAGCTCCATGCAGGACCGTGCTGCTTACTGGCTGCTAATGTTAACAAGCTCTCGTCCTGCCGATTTCAACACGGGAGGTGCCATTGATTTACGTTACGATGCGTTCAGGCTCTATTCAGTAAAAAAAATATATATTTGGCGAAGGTAAATTCTAACGTTATCATGATGTGTTCAAATGTAATCTTGTAAAATGTAGTTTTTTAGTGAGAAACGTTTATAAATCCAGTTGTTTGAAGGCGATGTTTTCACAGCAATATAAAAGAGATAATAGAGAGATTCAGTATGCAAACAGTAATAAAGGAGTGTATGTTGAAGTAGGCTACATGGGATTTATGGTTTTACTTTAGTTTTTTACGGTGGTATCAAATTGGTATCGAGAATCGTGGAATTTGGCTGGTATTGGTATCGATTTCTAAATTTCTGGTGTTGTGACACCCATGAAAATTAAACCAGTCGATTTCTGGATAGTGTAGGGTATAAAGTCTGAATTCTGAAATATGTGTATATTATATTTTCCTTTGTCTAATCTCTGAAGTCTCTTTTCTCATTATTAAAGGAAATACTACAAGTTCATCCTAACACGTAACTTTGAGGCCCTGAACACTCGTGGAGGAGGAAACCAGGTGTCTCTGCTCAACGTGGTGATGGACCTGAAAAAGTGCTGCAACCACCCCTACCTCTTTCCAACAGCCGCCATGGTACGACAATTATATGGGAACAAACTGTTTCTTCTGGAGGTGAACTATGTATTGAAACACGTTTAATGCAGTCAGTTTATTCAGATTTCTTCCTCTGATTGCAGGAGGCACCAAAACTTCCAAACGGCATGTATGAGGGCAACGCGCTGACAAAGTCTTCAGGAAAATTGACGCTGCTCCAGAAGATGATGAGGAAGCTGAAGGACGGAGGCCACAGGGTTCTGGTCTTCTCCCAGATGACTAAAATGCTGGACCTGCTGGAGGACTTCCTGGAGAACGAGGGATACAAATATGAGAGAATTGATGGAGGAGTCACCGGCAGCTTGAGACAGGAGGCCATCGACCGCTTTAATGGTACGTGCACTGTTTGTATTGCCTAAAAACAGCTGCTCTGGTACATCAGGGTTCTAATTTTCTTTCTCTCTATGCTTCTTCTTCTGTTGTTCGTCCCAACAGCGCCCGGTGCTCCCCAGTTTGCTTTCCTCCTCTCCACCAGAGCTGGTGGTTTGGGCATTAATCTTGCCTCTGCTGACACCGTCGTCATCTACGACTCAGACTGGAACCCCCACAATGACATCCAGGTATGCAGACTCAGAGTGTAACCTCACATCCATGTTTGTTTGTTTGTTTGGATGAGAGGTGATTATGCTGTTTGTTTCCTGCGTGTGCTTCGTAGGCGTTCAGCAGAGCTCACCGTATTGGCCAGAACAGGAAAGTGATGATTTATCGCTTCGTCACCAAGGCCTCTGTGGAGGAGAGGATCACGCAGGTCTGTGAAAAGGAACACTACAAGAAATTACATCAACTATGTCAGGATACTGTTATCAGCTGCTCACCGCTTGTTTGTCCTCCACCTTCCTCCCTCCACCAGGTGGCAAAGAAGAAGATGATGCTCACTCATCTGGTGGTGCGACCAGGTCTCGGCTCCAAGACGGGCTCCATGTCCAAGCAGGAGCTCGATGATATCCTCAAGTTTGGAACGGAAGAGTTGTTTAAATATGAACTCGGAATGGGTGAGTCGACTTTAACCCACTGACAGATTTAAGATCCAATATGAATTCTTTCAATTATTTGCTTTTATGTTTATCTGTGTTTTACTTTTTTACAATTAACATGGAAATTAAGCAATTTCATCATTGGACAACTTCAAATTTACAATGTTATCATTATTAATAAAAAAATAAATATATATATATATTTATTATTTAATTTGTTTCAATTAATGTTTTGAATTCTTACATTTTTTTGGTTAATAATTACCAATGCATATCTTTAAAACCAATACAAATTAATTGTATCACCAAAAAAACCTTCAAATTTGCAATCTTAAATTGAGTCAACATTACTCAAGCATTAAAAGGGTAGCTAGATACTATCAGAGTGTTTTGAGAACAAAGAGGTGGTACAACTCGTTTGTCCCGAGAACATCAGAGGTCTGTCGTGGATCAGATTAAGAGAAATTGTAATTATTATTGGCTATATTAAGCTAAATCAAATTTTGAGCCTTTGCTCATTTAACATCATTCTCATCCTCCTACACCATCTGTCACATCAGTCGTTATATATTATCCATAACTTGCAGCAGGATGGCATGTTAGAAGATAAGAAGCAGGTGCAGTGAGAAACTCTTGATTTAAAATGAAGGAAGTTGCAATCTTTGTGAGAAAAATTAACAATATTTTGTGGTGTTTGCTTGTTTTTGTTGCACACTGTTTTGTCAGTGGATGGCTACTCAGCTGTTTGAAGCATTTAACTTAAATTGGATAAGTTTTACTAACTTTTGTGAACTGCACTGCACATTATTATGTTGTGTTTGGGAGATAAGCAGGATAATAACGGTCTGCCCACCAAGTCTGTAGTTTTTGTATGAGTTTTTTAATCCAACATCCGATAAAAAAACAGAAACCTTGCACACGATGCGTTTTATTATTCTCTTTGTTGCGAAAAATTGCAGTACAAGACAAATCTGAATTAATTACGTGGGTGCAATGGATAGCACTATTCCCAGACGGGGCTAATTAATGAATGACACGAGCAAGAAGCTATCGTTTCGCTGCCTAGAGCTCAATCTCTACTGTTTAATCTTTCCTACATCTTTTGTTTTGTTTACCGTCCCCGATCCAAGCTGTTCTGCAGTCACCTGCCACAATCTATCTTTACATTTCTGTATTCTTTTATTTCTTTATCATAAAGTGATTTGTGCTGTGAGACAAAGTGAATGTTAGTCATGCACCGAACATTTTTCACTGCGCCTTTTGGCACTGCAATAATAAATTTTAAGCGTTTTGTCAGTTCCCATAGGCCTACACTTGGGAGATAACCATACCAGACATTTAGTAGTCGATACCAATATATATATAACCAAAATATATACGTTTACATATTACGTTGTTATAAGAGTAGCGTAATGTAATGTGTGCGTTGCGAGTGAGTGGTCAAGTGACGGAGAGAGAGATGTGCTACAAGTTGCCTGGTGTTATTGAATGTACAGTAGTGTTTCACACACACTCACACTTTTTTCCCTCCCGACTTGTGAAATGAAAAAAAAATTAAAATATTTAGTTGCACTCAACAGATTTTTGGTCGCATATGGTCACACTCTGGAGCCCTGTGTCATTTTGGATGTTGATGTTTGCACGGACGAACTCTGACTTTTGACGGATCCGAAAATTTAACCTGTTTCAAAAACTTAAATGACGGCCCAAAGCTTCGTAGTTGGTGTGTAAACGACATTGACAAAACGTGAGGTCTTATTTATTTTTAAACGTGTGTCAATTAAGGACGAAAAATACGGACTTGCAAAGTCTTTAACACTGTTTTGGATAAGGAGTTGGGGATAGAGTCTTAAAATGGGGAGAGACTTTTCTCTTTCTGAAGTTGACAGATCACTCCACCACTGGGATGCCAGTCTGATCTGACAGATGTTACAGGGAGTAAATTAAGTTTTCTTTCCTTCCTTTTTTTTATTTGACTCATCCTACTTTCAGGGGACAACAAGGAGGATGACAGCAGTGTGATCCACTACGATGACCACGCTATTGACCGTTTGCTGGACAGGAACCAGGATGCCACAGACGACACTGAGCTCCAGAGCATGAACGAATACCTCAGCTCCTTTAAAGTGGCCCAGTATGTGGTCAAAGACGAAGACGATGAGGTATGACTGCGTCTACAAAATGTGTGTGTGTATGAATTTTTAACTTAATTGAGTTGCTTCAACTGTTTGACAGCTACGTTGGGGATGCCTGTAGTTGGAATAGTATAAAAATGTCCTAAAATTATAGGTCCTAAATCCACAGGCGTTATGAGCATTCCTAATATATATCATATTAACGACTCTTTGCTTTCTGCGAAAAGGAGGAGGTGGAAAGAGAGGTGATCAAGCAGGAGGAAAGTGTTGATCCTGACTACTGGGAGAAGCTGCTCCGTCACCACTACGAGCAGCAGCAGGAAGATCTCGCTCGAAATTTAGGCAAAGGCAAAAGAACTCGAAAGCCAGTCAACTACAATGACGGCTCCCAGGAGGACCGAGGAATAAGACAAGGTACAGAACAACATCTAATGCAACCTCTTCTTGTTTGTGCAGTTCTGTTGGTGGTGTTTGTGTGGTGTTGTCGGTCCAGTGAGTGCATGGCATGACGTTTTATGTTATTAGTATTATTAGATTGGTAGAAATGTGTTAGTTGTGTGTGCATTTAGAAATTGCTAGTTTCTTTCTTCTCAAACCGAGCATGTTTAAAACAATTGATATGAGACAGTCTCATAAAGGATCATTACAAAGTCCGCCTAATATCTGAAACACAGTGTGTAATGTTTAAAGAGCTGTTTACACTGCTCAGTGCAGTTTTTCAGCTGCAGTCTCTCCCTTTAGTCCGCTTGATACAGACTTATTTGAGCAAAGAGAATTCAGGGTCACAAGGACAGCAGCAGCAGACCTGTGAATACCCATGAAAATATATTTACTAAATAATGTATTTATAGAAACTGAAAAGCAGCAGCTCCCCCTCCTGGATAAAAGCCTGGTTGACAGTAACTAGATGGAGCTTCAGCTCTACGAGGAGTTTGGATGTCTCTTCTTTATTTTCTCCCTTCAACATTTCTGTCTGTGCTCCCTTTAGATTGGCAGGAGGATCAGTCCGACAACCAGTCTGATTACTCGGTGGCCTCGGAGGAGGGCGACGAGGACTTTGACGAACGGGCTGAAGGTAAGGCTCAATGGTTTGATCGCTGCTGTTAAGAGAAGAGGTATGGTGTGTGTGTATGCGGTGTTTTTTCTTTGGTGGCCACCGCTCTATTTATGTGAAGGTATAGATGTTCCATTCAAGTTGTTTGAGGTTAGTCTTTAAGATGTACTTGAGATTAAAGCCCCCCTTCAGGCAGAGTTACTTCCTGTTTTTTTGTTTTTTTCTCAAACGGAGAATGGGGGTGTGGTCAATAGCCAGACATAATTCATTACCATAGCAACCAGATTGCATCGTTTTTCAACCCAGTTTAGATGAAACTACTACAGTGGCTTGGAAAACACAATAGCTAGGTGGCACTGAAGTTGATGAATTTACCGTTTATCAGACCACAAATGAGACAAGAATTAACACAACACATCGATTCTCTCTCACTCGCACTCTTCTTTACCGTCTCCTCCTGGCGAGGCGGCCGTCTGGCTGCTGCTGCACCACGCACGCCGGCCACAGCGCACCGCAGGACGGATAGACATGTTGCTGAGGTCCGCCGTTTGAATGCAGTTGCGGGATGTTGTGGAGGTGCACCGACCACTCTTGCCTCAGCTCCCAGCACCGACACCGCACCGGGCTGCACTGTGGTCCCTTTATTTCTCTAACGGGACTTTTCTCTTGTTTACGAGGCAAACCTCCAAAACGTCCAGAAAATGCATTTCAATTGTGATCCGTCCTGCGGTGCGCTGTGGCCGGACACAACACCGACATGCAGCATCGGCTGCTTTCCGTTAATTTATCTCCAGCAGGAGGAGACGGTAAAGAAGAGAGCGCCAAGAAGCAGCTTCTACTATAGTCATACGTCATCAAACCGGTTAACAGTGTGGTTAATCACCATCGTCAGGAAACGACTCAAACAAATGAAATATCATAGAAATGCCAAACTACACTGGAGGGGGGGCTTTAAGATTTGGTCCCAGCAATGCTTGAGAGGGATGTAGACCTTCCTGTTCGAGCCCCAGTTCTTTCCCCCCACTAACATCCTTCAAACCACCTCTACATATGTTTATTCAGATTCAGATGACAGCTATGATATCCTCATTGACAACCTCTACAACAACTCACAAAACGCCACTTGCAGCTGCATCATCTGCTTTGAGCGTAGAAAGGAAAGAAGAAACAGAAACGAAAGGGAAGAAAAGAGAAGGAAAAGAGCAAAGAAAGGGAAAGAACATTAGAATCAACGGTTTCTCGGCCAGCTGAACCGTCTACCTGCACTTTAATGAGATTTTTGGTGTTGATATTAACTGTTTATTAAGGTTTGTTTGAAAAAGGCACTTTCAGTATTGTTTCAGATGAAATTGTTCCCTTGTATGTATACAATTTCTATAAGTTGATATGTTATTTTGGCATTTTTTGAGTGCACAAAGATGTCCGTGTTTTGTATCGATTGTTTTATTTAATTATGGCTCTGTTACTTCAGTTGCATTAAATGAAGTATACCACCACATCACTGCTTTCAGTAGCAAATTATCTGAAAGCTTTACGCTTCAAGAAGAAGCGTTTAATGTAATAGTGCCGAGAGATTGTGAGGAGGGAGAGCTTCAGCAGGATCAGAGTGAGCCATGATGAGCCGTAAGTGGAACATCTTTAGGACGTTAAGGACACACATGATGATGCTTGAAAATCAGTTTGATTTTTCACTTTTCATTTTCATGGCCTCAGTGAAACACTACTGACTGGAATGTGCACTGAATCTCAGATGGACTAACTCTGTTCATGTAATTTTAGCGAATGCCCGCAGACCGAACCGCAAAGGGTTGAGGAACGATCGGGACAAACCTTTGCCGCCGCTGCTGGCCAGAGTGGGCGGGAACATCGAGGTGAGTTCCTGAAGATGAAAAATCAGCACAAAAAGAAGAGAAACAATGATAAAGTGACTTCCTAACAATTTTTTTGTTTTTAAGTTTGTAAACATCTTGACCTCTTTATTACTTTTCAGGTTTTGGGCTTCAATGCACGGCAGAGGAAGGCGTTCCTAAACGCAGTGATGCGTTATGGGATGCCGCCCCAGGATGCTTTCACCAACCAGTGGCTGGTCAGGGACCTCCGAGGGAAGTCTGAGAAAGAATTCAAGTGAGTCTCAATGAACTGTTTTTCTGCTTGTCCCAATATAGGCAGCAGCGCTGGATGTCAAACCTCAGTGCTTTTTTTGGTGTTGACCAAAATGTGTCTGTAACGAAAACTATCGTATGAACTGATTAGAGTTTGGTGGTCAAAGGTCACTGTGACCTCACAAAACACATTTTTGGCCATAACTCAAGAATTACTCAAGTACTGAAAGTACATAAAATGGCTGCAGCTCGCTGAGCTCGGAGCAAGCGCCGCAGCTTTCCATAGACATTGCATGGCAGCTCGCCAATGCTTGGTTACAGCTTACTTGGCTGGGCTGTCATGAATCCAAGTATTTTATATGTATCGTTTTGTTTGATTTATATTTTCTTTGTGCATTTCTGTGAAATGTGCGATATCTCAGAGATTTTGACATTTTCCAAATGTATAATTACCGTGACATCCGTCCAACTTCTTCTTCTTCACGCATGTTTGCAGGGCCTACGTGTCTCTGTTCATGCGTCACCTTTGTGAGCCGGGGGCTGATGGAGCTGAGACCTTTGCAGACGGCGTCCCACGTGAGGGTCTGTCAAGGCAACACGTGCTCACCCGTATTGGTGTGATGTCACTTATAAGGAAAAAGGTATGGTTCACCTGTTAGAAAAGAAATGCTGCAAAATATGTTTAGATAATTAAAGTATTTAATGACTGATTGAGTGATGGGCTGACTGATTGACGTTTTGGTTAACAGGTGCAGGAGTTTGAGCATGTGAACGGTCAGTGGTCGATGCCCTGGATGGCAGAGCTGGAGGAGAACAAAAGGGCTGCAGCTTTGGCTGCAGGTGAAGACCCAAAGACTCCTTCTACTGGGACCCCTGCAGACACACAGCCCAACACTCCTGTCCCAGGTACACACACACACACTTCATACTCCGTACTGGATTAATATGTGAACGTTTAATATCCCACGTGATTTCTTAGAATATAGAAATGATCACTGCGGACAGGTTATTTCATTTCAGCTTCACGATGCTTAATACTGTAGTTAGACTGTTATTTCTTTTGCAATAAGAACCATCATAGACACATACACTATATGTTGTAACACTGTCATTATGGGGATCCTTTGACAAATGACATGCATTTCCATTTCCTTTCAGCCCTAACCTCAGCACCACATGCTTTACCTCAACTTTTACCCCATACTCACAAGTCAGTCTCTGAATTCTTTGCTCAACTAGAGTCTAAAGACAAGCTCCCTGGTTTTGTTGCTAAAACTGTGTGGAAACAATTATGGAGTTCAAAAACAATAATTTGCATAGCAAAACCAATACAAAGTCTTTAAGATGGCCCTTCATGTTGGGGGTGGTGACATGCAGAAGTTGTGTGCTTTCAGACACTTTGTTGTCTCACTGAAAGATATGTTATAATTTAGTCTTTGTGCAAATACCAGTATCTCTTGACTATCAGCTCATTCCCTGACACCCTCTTGTGGATACAACCAGAAAAACATGGAACAAGTAATAACTGTCCATAAGACACTTGTTTTTAAAACTTATTCAGCTATTAAGCTTAAATTTTTTTGTTATTGACAGCTATAACAGAGACAGAATAAAATGCACTCTTTGCGAACACGTCGTTGACCTGTGTGTTGTGTTTCTTGTCAGAAGATTTGTCTAAATCAGAGGACAAGGAAGACATGAAGAAGGACGGCGAGGATGGCAAAGGGGCCAAGAAGGCAGATGATCCAGAGGTAAATTTTGCTTTTATATCCACATCATCCATTTTTGTTTAAGTTCTGAGCCTCAACATTATACTTGAATTTGCAGATTTTATTCTAATTTGAAACTGGCTTCCTCTCTCCTAGATTATTGAAATCCCAGATGAGTCTGAAAAATCCCCCGTGCTCGAAAAGAAAGAAGAGGAGGTAGACTCCACTGCAGAGAAGGAGACAGGGAATGGAGATGAAGTCAAGGAGAAGGAGGTGGATGACACGAGCAAGGAGAAAGAAGAGAAGGACAAGACGTCGGAGACGGAGAAGGAGAAGGAGAAGGAGAAGGAGAAGGAGAAGGAGAAGGAGAAGGAGAAGGAGACACCTGCTGAGGTCAAGGCTGAAGGTTCGGAGGGCAAGACCGAACCAGAGGAGGACAAGTCTAAAGGTGAGGCAGCTGTTTTCCATTGTATCTTGTTTCCTTATTTCCTTTTTCTGTCATTCTAACAGTGCTTCTCTTGTTTCAGCTGAGGAGGGAAAAGATGAGAAGATGGACACCAGTTCGCCAACAGAGGAGAAGAAAGGTACAGGTCAACAAACACACACACTGAACGTAAATTTCATTCTTCACTTTGTAAAATGTGTAAAAACGTTTGACTCAGATGGAGATCCTCAATACATTTATGAGGTAAAGCTAAATATAAATTTCAACAATGCCATTGGTATCATAATTTAATTTCACCCATGTCTCATGTGTTGAGTTTTAAACTGCGTTTCTTGCTGATGTGTTTCGGTTGTTTTCTCGCAGAGCAAAAAGAGGAAAAGGATGCAGTGAAAACAGACGAGTCTGGCAAACTGCAGAACGGAGAGAACACCAAAGAAGGAGCAACAGCTGCGCCGGTGGTTAACGTCAGTGAAGAGAAGAAAAAAGCCACCAAGCAGAGGTTCATGTTCAACATCGCTGATGGAGGATTCACAGGTGGACACACACACACACACACACACACACACACACACACACACACACACACACACACACACACACACACGCACACACACGCACACACAGACACACACTTTTTTCTCTTTCCTCTTTTTTTTTTTCACTTTAGTTTCTGTCTTTTGACCTCTCTGCCCTCCTCTCCAGAGCTTCACTCTCTGTGGCAGAATGAAGAGCGTGCGGCCACCGTCACCAAGAAGACCTTTGAGATATGGCACCGTCGCCATGACTACTGGCTGCTGGCTGGAATCATACAGTATCCTTTCAAATGAACAATTTCCTGTTAAATTCTCATGTGTGATTGCTGTCTTCTCGTCACATTAGAGCTGAAATTATTAGTTGACTAATCAATTAGTTGATCCACAGAAAATGAATCTGCAGCTGTTTTGAAAATCTGGTTCTGACTTCTCAAATATGAATATTTTCTGGTTTTCTTAGGGTGCTTTCACATTTAGTCTACTTTAATCAAACTCTGGTGCGGTTCAACCCCTGGTGCAGTCCGTTTGGGCGGTTATGAACGCAGTAATCATGCTCTGGTGCGGACCAAAACAACCGGTCCTAGACCGCTTGCGAGAGGTGGTCTCGGACCGTTTCCAAGCGAACCAAAACGCAGGCTGCCTGTGCAGGCATTTGTTGAGATGGACACAAAATATGAACAAAAACTAACATTCATAAAGTCATTCACGATAAACTGGAGGAGAAGGGATTCGTGCGCAGTCGATCAGTGCTGAGTCAAAATGAAAAATACTACGACAGCATCTAAGTGTGATTCCCTGAATAGAAGTGGCAGCTCTCCAAATTAAAAATATAAATTAACTGTTTTGTACAGGCCCCTCAGCAAAAATGATTTATTGATTTTTTTTTATTATTATTATTTTTGGTCTGCTTTAATTTGCTCTGTGAAACCGAACCAGACTAAATAGAAAACGAACCAAAAGTATAAATTTCACTCTGATTCGTACTAGCCAAACGGACTATGGCTCGTGAAAGTGCCTTTAGTCTACTATAATAGAAAGTTTAATATCTTTGGGTTTTCTTACTGCTGGCTAGACAAAACAAGCAAATTGACGGGGTCATCTTGGGCTTTGGTCGCTTTTGGCTCGTCCCTCACAAGACAATAATGTTGTTACACTTGACCTCAGCGTCTCTCAGACACGGCTACGCCCGGTGGCAGGATGTGCAGAACGATGTGAGGTTTGCCATCCTCAACGAGCCCTTCAAAGGGGAGATGAGCAGAGGCAACTTCCTGGAGATCAAGAACAAGTTTCTGGCCCGCAGGTTCAAGGTGAACTGAGCACGCTCACTGGTATCACGTTTCCCCTGTGTGTGTGTGTGTCTGTCTGTCTGTTTTTCTATATCTCACTGGGCATGTTGTCTTTTTTGTTTCCTGTATAGTTATTGGAGCAGGCGTTGGTGATCGAGGAGCAGTTGCGCAGGGCAGCCTATTTGAACATGACGGAGGACCCGGCCCACCCCTCCATGGCCCTCAACACTCGCTTCAGTGAGGTGGAGTGTCTCGCCGAGTCCCACCAGCACCTCAGCAAGGAGTCCATGTCTGGAAACAAGCCTGCCAATGCAGTTCTGCATAAAGGTAAAACATATGGAAGATCAAAAGAGATATAAAAGGTATAGCTAGGGTTCTCGTGCACCTGGAAAATAAGTATATTGCACAGGCACAACTGCCTTGCAACTCACCAAAACAAACTCACAGATTCATAAAGTCACATTTAGTAGGCTGCACATTATCTACAAGGAGAAGCTGAACATCTGTAGCGAGCGCTAAATAATTGAGCGTTTACAAAAGGTCATCCTATGTTCAGATCTTGGCAGGAGAATTGTTTAAAATATTCTGCACTGCAATCTCACAATAATTTTGCTTTAGCTTGCATCACAACAGACTATTGTTTATTCCTGTGGGAAGCTTCTGAATAGGAGGAGCTTGTGTTCGTGTGTGACAGAGAACAAAGTGTTGGTTGTTGTTGTGATAGCATCAGTAGTAGGGAAAAGGGAGCTATTATGTAAACACAGTTATTTATATGTATATAATTATAGTTGCTAACGTAACCAGAAACAAACATCATGTGCAGCACTGTGTGAGGCTTCATTGTTTAAACAAGGGTTTCATTACCTCTTCGGGAAATAACCAGTACAACGAGCCAGTAGTCCACCTTTGAGGTTGTAGAGATGATCGCCTGCACAACACAAGGGGTTTAGTTTTCGGGCTGCAACTAACTTTTTACATCATCGATTAATCTGCTGATTATTTTCTCAATTAATGGTTTAGTTATTTAACCTATAAAATGCCCATCATATTATCCCAAAGTCTAAAGTGACGTCTTCAAATGTTCAGTTTTGTCCGAGCAACAAAACGGAAAAAAGCAGCAAATCCTCACTTTTGAGAAGCCGAAGCCACCAACTGCTTTTTGCTTGAAAAAATATGATTATTAAATTATTAAAATAATACAAGCAGTAGAGGAGGAGAGATAGTGCTTAGCTGTAGTGAGTGTAAAAACAATGAGAGGCCAATGACAGTCATTGACAGCCTGTTAGCCACGTTAGCTCTCGCAGTTCATATTTCCCGCCTGCTTTATTCAGTACATTTTGCCAGCCGAAATCCAGTCTGACTGCATCTTAACACTAAAATATGGTGATTTTGAACATTTGATGCAAAACTGACTAATAAACATCAACAGTCCTTCATTTGGATTGTCACGGTGGCGATCATAGCTCATTTACGTGTCGTATTTCCAGTTCTCAAACAGCTCGAGGAACTGCTGAGCGACATGAAGGCTGACGTCACACGTCTCCCGGCAACCATCGCCAGGATACCCCCCGTCGCCGTGCGGCTGCAAATGTCCGAGAGGAACATCCTCAGCCGACTGGCCAGCCGGGCCCCCGAGGTTACCGCTCAGAACCAGTCACAGACCTCACAGCAGATGCAGGTGCCGCGCTGACCAATCACCATTTTACTCTCACTGACTGAGGCTAATCGCCCTCACCTCACCGCCATGTAGCAGACGTCCTCCCCCTCAACCACCATGTACAGCACAGTCAGGTTAGTCCTCCTCGTTCTGCACCCACAACCCATCTCCGGACTCAGAAGAGCATCAGCTTAGCTGCTGGACTTTGATTTGAGAAGACTGCAGATGTAGGATGGGAGCGAATGGAAACAAGTCTTTCTCCTCCACTGGGATTCAGATTTAACTCCTGTAACCTGAGCACTGTCGTTGTGACTGAACTGCGGGGCAGCTCCCACTGACCTGTCCTGTTCTGTCCTTTACAGCAGGGTCAAACATGTGTATGTAACTATAAGTAACATGAAGAAGATAGACTGGAGAAAAAGCAGCATGCTCGGAGTATACTGGTGCTTTGTAGTCATTTTTGGATTATTGAAGATTTCAAGGGATTTTATTGTGTTCATTTTCACCTTTAGAAAATTGTGAAACTTTTTTTTTTTTAAAGTCATTAAACTCTAGTCCTCACTTGTATGTGTGTGTGTAGAGAGAGAGTATGTGTTTCCTGTATGTGTGTGTATAAAACAGGGCATATTAATGTGCACCTCTACTGCAGAGTCCCCCTCCCGCCCCCCCTGCCGACGCTGAGAGACTGTCACTGTCACTTTTCTATCAGTCACTCAGATCGGTTACCTCTTCTTGCGTCCTTACCCTCCATCCCAAACCTCCACCCCTCTCGTCAGGTGACCAGATCCAGGATCAGCTCTCTGTGCTCATACCCCCCAACCAGCACCTCGACATTCCTAAACTGCGCCACAGATTTGCTCCCTGGAAACTCTCCCGTGTTTTTTCCCGAAATACGGACATGCAATAGCTCCACAGCTTTTAGGTGATGGTTTGGAGAACGATTAATTTAATTTCTTACTGTATATTGTTATGTTGTTTTACATTATTGAATATAATTATTATGGTTACCACCTTGTTGTTTTTATCATTGCTGTTTGTTTTTATGAACTACAATAAAAAGTCAACAGTTTTTAAAGGTTTTTGTCATTTTTAAGGAATTCTGATGAATGTATTTTTAGCCACATTAGCAGCAAGGCTCTGCAAGGGGACGGCAATATCAGCCTGTTGGTACTCCACTTTGATCCAGACTGAATATCTCAACAAATATTGGATCGATTGTCATGAAATTTGGTGCAGACCGCTAGAGGATGAATCCTACTGACTTTGATGATCCTCTGACTTTTCCTCTAGTGCCACCATGAGGTGATGTCATAAACATTATTGGATGGATTGCCATTAGTTTTGGTGCACACGTTCATGTTCCCCTCAGGATGAATTGTAATCACTTTGGTGATAAAGTAACTTTTTATCTAGTGCCATCAGGTCAAAATCTCAATTTGTTCAACACTTTTATTTAATATTTAATAATAATTGAATAAATAACTGCAAAAAACTAACTACAATCCCATCATTCTCAGCTGTACTTTGTGTTTGGTGCAAATTAGCAAATGTTAGCATGTCACATTGTCATGATGACCGTGTTAGCATGCTGACATAAGCATTTAGCTCAAAGCACCACTGTGCCTAAGAACAGCCTCACAGAGCCGCTAGCAGGGCTGCAGACTTCACTCTTAAGTAGTAAAGTGTATTAGGTGCCATACAGTCTAATTTACCTGCTGCATGAAGCTTTACTCTGAAAGATCCTGTCGTGCAATGCATTATGGGTGAAATAGGACATTTCACACAAGAGGAAAAATGGTGGCTGCAACACCAACAAGGACAGGACATCTGGAAAATAATGTTCAGAAACAAGTCAAGAATATGGTACAAAAATCCCAAATCGTTATGGATAAACAGTTGAAATAGTTAACTAAAAGTAATGGAGCTTAAAGTGCACCTATGCTGTTTTTAGCCATTTTCTCTTGTCATGGCATGCTGTATGTTTGTCATACTGTACTGTATCTGTGCTGTTTGTGTCGCTTGTGTGGACTGTGTCTATATACTCTTGCTACTGCCTCTTGGCCAGGTCATCATTGTAAATGAGAATTGGTTCTCAATTGATTTTACCTGGTTAAATAAAGGTCAAATAAAATAAAGTAATGGATAATAGTTGAAATAGTTAACTAAAAGTAATGGAGCTAAAAGTAATGGATAACAATTGAAATAGTTAACTCGGTGCCTGGTTAGCTCAGTTGGTAGAGCGGGCGCCCATGTAGGTGGCCTGGGTTCGAATCCGGCCTGTGGCCCTTTCCGCATCCACTCTCTCTCTCCCCCCTTTCCAAGACTATCCACTGTCCTGTCAATAAAGAAATGCTAAAAAATGTCGTCGTCCCCCCCCCCAAAAAAAGAAATAGTTAACTAAAGTAATGAAGCTTAAAGTAATGAATAATAGTTGAAATAGTGAACTAAGTGACCTAACAGATTGTTGCCTTAACACCAAAGCTTTCACCTCAGGCTTTTAGAGTTGGCAAATCTTCCCAACTCAAATGATGTCAGTCTTAATATTTATGCAACAGTCAGTCTTAATTAGACTAATATAACAGTCTAAGGCCAGTCTAAGGCTAGTCTTAAAGCCTTAAGTTCATGCAACTATTCCCAGTTTAGGAAAGTATAACTGTTCAAACAAAACAAATGATGAGCGTAAAGATCATGACATACTTTGCATGCAAACCTCGAGAGATGAGCTGGAATTTACATGGAGGCAAATGTTGATTTGCAGGAGAGATGGAAAAGCAGGAGGGCCTTGGTCGTGAGAGGAAGAGCAGGGGAACAAGGGGACAGGAACAGGCACATTTTCTCCTGTAGATAGTTGGGTAATTAAGAAAATTGGAGTAAATTACAGGGCGGGAGGATTGGCTGGGCTGGTAATGACGCCTGATATCTTATCGTGAGAGAGAGTTGGAGGCTAAACCCGAGCACGGCTGGGTACAAGTGAACACAGAGAGTAAGTAACCTGTAACCTGGACTGTCCATGTAACACGACTCTCTCTGTGAGTTTTACTGTGTTTGGAAGGAGAGACACACTGAACATCATCATAGACAACAAAACAAAGGAGAGACTTGATTCAACCCATCACTTCCTGTTGCAGAAGAGCCCAGACTGACAGTGAGTCCGTACTGCAAGAGACCCTACGATGCCTTTTACGTGAGTGTCTTGTATTTTTTTTTTCTGTATTTGCTAATAAGGTAAAAACTTCCTGTGAAATGTATTTCAGTTGGACTTACTTTGCACTTACTTAAGTGAAGAAGCTTTTGCTCATGTGTCCCTTGATTGTCTATTGGTATGTGCGTTTTGATAAAGTACAGATATATATCTATCTTTATACAGTATATCTATAGAGGCAGGTTAAATATTTCCAGATGTTTTCTATCATCAAAATAAAATCAAGTCTATAAGGAGTGGGTGATATGAATACAATTTTCATTCACAGTATTTTATATTATGATATTGCTATATATCATTAAACATTACAATTTCTGGGGGGGAAAATAAACAAAATGGGAATGTTCAAATCCAATAATGCCATAAAACAGTCCATAAAACAGTCCTCTGCATTGACTGCAACATTGCTCACAATGGCTTAATACACCCAGAAATCAGTGTTGTACTGTAGTACTTGAGATCGGTTTTGGTCTCCACGCCAGTCTCAAGACCGCTTTCTGAAGGTCTCGGTCTTGTCTCGGAATCAACTGCATTTTTACTCAGTCTCAGACAAAGACTCAGGATTTTACCGGTCAAGACCACAACTGCAGGGATATCACTAAACTGCCTGTGCATTGTCTGATTTATTTGTTACGTATGTGATTACTCATAGAAAAAAAGGAAAATTCACCTCTGCAATGCCTTTTGATTGTTTTATCACAATATTTCTCATGGTACACATAAACACACACACACACACACACACACACACACACACACACACACACACACACACGTATAGTATAGTGGTTTGCATGTTCCACATTTTATCGTGTGTCATGCAGTGTGGGACTCGCACTGGTCTGGTCTGGTCTTGGTCTGGTCTGGTCTTGTCTTGACTTGGTCTCAACCCCTCAAGGTCTTGGTCTCGATACACTCTTTTCTTGGTCATGACTTTTTACTTTTATGACGGTTTAGGTGGTTTTGACTACAACACTGCCAGAAATATGTAAGCCAGCTGTACATTGTCCCGCTTATTGCATGGTTACCTACTTAAGAAATCAATAATTTGACACAAAAACAATCTGCCAGAGTCGAAGATTATAACTGTGTTCATAGCAACGGTGTATTATACATAGCAACGGTCTGCTATAAAGAAATAACAGACTGTAGAACGCCGTGATTGACCAATCAGAATCAAGTATTCAACAAAGCCGTGTAAAATGAAAGGGATAACTACCATGGTGGAAAGATTTCTGATGGTAGACAAATTCTAATTGTCTCACGGTTATATTGCTGAACCTTAAACATGCCAAACTGTGCTCAAAACAACATTTAGGAGAAGAGCAACCCAGGTGCCAGAAAATAGTGAAAAATGGCTCTCACAATTTCCGAGAGTCCAAGTGTTGTCCTCAAATTGCTGATATTTAATTTAGATAGATATAAAAACGGAGAGAAGCAGCAAATCCTCACATTCAAGAAGCAGGAAGCCGTGAACATGAGGATTAATTGACTCATTTTTGTCAGCAGTATTAATATTATTTTAATATTTTCGAAGTTTAGACCATGAAGTGGACGTAGTCACCGTGACATCACCCATTGGTTGGTGGACTGCCAATTTGAAGCCTTGAGTTCTTCTTTGCCATCTTGTTTTTTTGCAACCAGAAGTGACATAAGAGGGTGGAGCTAAGTACAAGCAAATGCTGAATAAGACATTTTTAGGCGACCAGAAAAGGTTATAATGAACTTTCATGAACTGAAAACACAGTGTGAAAGGGTTAAAGTTGTAAGACGAAACGAGGGATACCTTTATGGTCTATTTTACTCTAAATGGGACCATAATTTGTGGTTAGCACTGCCGCGTCACAACAAGTGGTTTGAGGGTTCAAACCAGGCTTAGGGCCCTTTTGTGTGGAGTTTGCATGTTCTCCCCAGGTTAGCGTGGGTTATCTTCGGGTTCTCCAGCTTCCTCCCACAGTCCCGAGACATGCAGATTAGGTTATTAGTGGACTCTACATCATTTACAGTTAATTCCTCTCAACAAACACAATTTGAATCATTGCATAAAACAGTCTGATATGTTGCGACACTCAAAAAAAGCCAAATCTACGAAACATCTTTGATGTCACTCTGAGGCTGTGTGTGTGTGTGTGTGTGTGTCGTTTGCCACATTGCTAAGTTCGTCCTGCAGTCTGAGAAATGACGCTTCTGTCGTGTCAGAAAGGGAACAGAAGAAAAGCAGTTTCAACTGTTGAACATGTGAATCTGTGAGCAGGATAATGCAAACTGCAATAGCTTGGCGTTAACCACGGCAAACGACACCTGCAGTGCTGTGTGTGTGTGTGTGTGTGTGTGTGTGTGTGTGTGTGTGTGTATGTGATGGGGTGGAGCTACAGTACTCTCTATATATTGCAGGTTCTCTTAGGTTTTTGCTTTTTGCTCAAACACAGTGTTGTTGTGAGCTTTACGTGTTTTTGTTCTGCTTTTTCTTGCATATTTGCACCAACACTGAAAATAACATAGTTTACTGTCTAATGAGGAAATTGGGAAAAGATTTGACATTTTGTAGTTTCCATAAATTCATATACGCCCTTTCAAACCTCTTGTAGGTCAATATGATTTGCAAGTGAAATGTTGATTGTCCGTGTTTGTTCCACAGGTTGTAAAATGTTAGTTCATGTGTTTTGTGGCATTATGTTAAACAAACCTCCCTTAATGGTTCAGTGGATTTGTGTTGCATTATGGGTAAACTAGTATCTCTTGCAAGCCTCTACATGCTTCTTGTGATATCAAAGGGTTTTCAGATTTTCTGCTTCATGCCACTCGGTAGTTTTGGAGTTAATGCCTCAATAGTCTGATAATGAAACGGGTTCACAGTTGCAAATGGTTTACCAGCTGAGAGCAGCTCATACACACATATAGAGGGGGGAAGGTTGAACAGCAAATAAGGAAGTGTTCTGTCACTTTGACCTTTATGTGTTACACACACAAACACACTCTCATACACCTGGAAGTAAAGAACAAACAGACAACAGTGGTAGCAGACAGGTGGGCAGGCAGAGGGGAAACGCTTTGCAAATGTCTGACTGAGAGACAAAGAGTGGGCTTTTTCACAAGGCACAACAAGCTCAAACTTCATATTTTGTGGATTCATTTTACTCCTGTAACAAAGGTGGAATTACTGGACAGGCACTCGTTGATGATTCACCAATGAGATGATATGGAACAGTTTGTCATTTTCGCGTTCTTCATGGAGTGATGGAGCGTTGGAGAGCAAGTTTCCAGAGTTTAAACCTACTTTGCTGTTAAATATGATGAGTTTTTGTTTTGGTCGTCTATAAAAACCCCCCTAAAAAAATGCGTCTCTATCTGTTGGAGGAATTCCAGCCTGTCAGCTATTTTGGTTCCTGTCTTGCTTTCACTATTTTGTGAAAGGAGATGTAAAAAGGAAGGAAGGGGAGAGCGAGAGAGAGAACGACATAGAGAGGAGGGGAGAGAGACGTATACAGTCCGGGCGTCTCGGCAAGCGTCAGTTGTTTTCAGAGGTCGCTGAGAAGAGTAAGTGTTTACCTGCTTTCCTATTGGGATGGAGACGGGTTGGATAGGGAGAGGATTGGGTGGAGGGAAGCGTAGAAGGGGAGGAGGAGGAGGAGAGTCCGGGTAGTTTGAGGGTTGTTTTGTGAATGTGGTGCGATGCAGAGAGATAGAGTTGATAGTTTTGATCTTAGTTTCAAGTGTCAGAGAGTGTAAGCATGTGAAAGAGCAAACGTGGGTTATCTTCTGTTTAGTGTGCTGCTGTAAAGTGAGGAAGTATTGAGGAACTGGGTGTTTCTTTATAGAATTAGAGATACACTTTGCTGCTGCTTGTGAGTCTGCACATGTGCAGGTACAAGTGACTCTCATTCAATCACTCTCCTTCTCTTTGGTTCCAGAAGAAGCGAAGAGACAACATGGTTCGGTGAGTCAAACCCCCCGCTGGACAACATAATGCTCCGTTAGTCGACTCTGGTTGTGTCTCTGTGTTTTGTGCAAGGCGTGATGACAACTTCTCTGTTTCCATTCCTCCTTCTCTTTCTTTCCCCAGCTGTCGACTTGTCCTGCTGCTCTGTTCCTCTATCATGTGATTTGTGATGCGTTCAGTGTCTGTTTGCGTAAAAAGAAATGTGTCATAAAGGATGTTTTAGTTCAGTAGTTGAGTAAGAAACACTTTTGCGTATCCTCAACATTCAAGCCCTTTAAAGGTTCTTCACAAGGTTCCCCTTTAACCTCGAGTTGATGGGTCTTTCCTTCTGTGACTGTGTTGTTCACATCTTCTCTATTAACCCATTTGTTGTATTAAATCTCTCTTTTGGCGACCCAAAGCTGGAGGGGAAGCGCAAACACAATCTAATTGTGCACACACACTTAAAAGTTGTATTCAGTGACGTTTCAAGCTTTATATTTTACGTAATAACACTGAAATTGTGTCGAAAATTTTTAAATGATTTAACAACTAAGCTTGAAAGCAGCAGTCTAAGTTTCAGGAAAGAAAGAAATATTAAAAAAATTGAACATTTTGCTGATATTTTTTGTATTTGTGGCTCCTTCGAAAGTCGAACCAGACTTTCAAAAACAGGTCTTTAGGGTTTTTTCCTGTGTTAGCTAAGAGGCCGTGAGCCGATCTTGACCACAACAGACTTTTTCCACCCTCAGCGGGCTCCAGGAAATAGTAGATATTTGGTCTAAACTGATGCAATCATGTTACATTGAGTAACTGAAGTCCACGGTGTTGCTGAAAGGGCTTTCAAGCCGGAGCGTTACTGGATTTTTTGGGTGATATTAGTAGATGTACAGTATGTTATTGTGGTATTCTTTTCTGAAATGCATGTCTTAATTGGGCCAGTTGTAAAGGTGCTGATAATGGTGGTAATATATTGGTTAATTAAAAGATTGAAAGTGAATTACATAAAGTTTCTTCCGGTCTATGTAGTCAGAGCTGTGTTTGCTACAGAATGAGGACAATAAAGAAATCACTATAGTTTTTATAATGAGAAATAAAGACTGTAAAACTGGACTGGGAATGAAACAATTTGTTTCAATCAATCAGCTATGTTATCAATTAATAGTTTAATATAAAAAATGTAAAAAAAAATGAATGACAAACGCTCATCACAAGTTACCAGTCACCATGGTGATGTGATAATTCATAGCTTTTCAATGAAATCTGGAAAAAGGAAAGGAAATCTTTACGTTTACAAGACTTTAACCAGCAGATAATTGGTAAAATTATAAGAATTGTAGAAGAATAACGGGTTAATCATTTTATAACTAGACAAGACTGTGCTGAGACCGGCCTCTCCTGCAGTGGAGATTTATGAATAAATTACTAGTACTATTAGATTTCTATAAAAAGACTGAATTTGTTTGTACATTTATTTTATATTTTGTCTATAAAATAACTTTGTACTCATTGTGTTCCAGTACACTCTGAGGAAATAATACTGGGTGTGTATGTGTGTGTGTGTATAAAGGTGTATGTGTTTATATTTATCAGATATAGGTCTTATTTCTGTGTGTACTGGGTGCAGTTATATAATAATGAGTGTATTTTTACGTTGTGTACGTGTGTGTTGATGCAGGTGGTTCCACAGAGACATCTCAGGCCTGCAGGCCGAGGAAGCGCTGAAGAGTCGAGGCATTCATGGCAGCTTTTTGGCTCGACCCAGCAAGAAAAACGTAGGAGATTTCTCCCTGTCTGTCAGGTAATACAGTCTGCAAATACACCCCACTTTTCAATTTATCCACATGAGGAGAAAGAAATCATACTTTCCTTTCCTCTAAAATTGTGCTGTAAGCTCTCCCACGTGGCTCTTCCACTTAACAAACCTTAAAGAACATAAAAAACAAGGAATTGTGTTAATATAGAAGCTGATAGCTTGCCGCAGCACATGTATGTTTCAGCTCAGGAGACACTGGACTCCTACATTTATAGCTTTTGTATTTTGTTCCTAAATTCATCTGCCGCCTTTAAACTTCACTGTTAATTACAAAACTATGAAGTGCAGGACATGCGAATATTCTTACTCCGTGTAGACGGAAATCAAACTTTCCACTGCACTTTGTGGTTTCCATATTTATAAAGATGTCAGTACAGATAAATGTTGATGCTTTTTTATTTATCCAGCTTTAGTTTAGTTGGTTGTTATTCACAATGTGAAAGACTCAAGTGGAATTAAAATGCTTACAAATAAATAAAATATTTTGCACCAATTCAATGGGCATTACTTAAAAAAAATACTGAAAATAGACTTATAACAGAATAAAGATAAGGCTCATTACTAAAAAATAACACCACATCAAATCAGTCGCGTCAAATACAGTTAAATGCGATAAATGAAATAACTTGGTACACAGTGAGTCGCTCTAAATCAACATCCTGAGACCTTTGCTCATTTGATTTGACTGATGACACGTTTTCATGTTTGTTCAGGAGGTTTAATTGATACTAGTTATATATTGATCACAGTTCTGCAGTCTGTAGTTCAAACAGGTACAAGATTAAATCTGTAAATGTGCTGCGTCTGTACTGATGCAGTTATGTTAAATGGAGTGACTTGAGTCTTTTGAGCCAGAGATAGTTGGGTTGTAAGTAGGTTAGATGTACAGTATATTGTGATCATTGCTTTTCCTGTGTTAATATTTCTATTTAGGGCTTTAGGGCTTTGGTAACTCTTGAATATACTATATATATAATATACAATACTTGAATGTATGAGATCAGTAAGTTACCGATCACAGTGCAGCATTCTGTCGTTGTAAGAAGTAAAAGTTGTAAATTAAATTGCAGATTTTCTGAATAATTGACCCCAATAGTGAAAACACTCACCCTCCCTGCCCACCATTTTTGTAAATAATGGGCAATATGGCCAAAATCTTCTATCACAATGTATATAAATAATAATATATCACGATATAGCATGTTTTCTGGTAATTCAGTAAATAAATTGCCTATATTAAATAACCACATGGTAAAGCCATTTCTGTATACTCCTGTGTGAATTAAATACTTGACAAATGAAACCTATATTATTTTCTCACTTTAAGACCTGGAGTGCCAAATGAACATAACAGTTTTAAGTGTAATTATAGGGGGAAAATAAATAAATATAGGCCTATAGCCCATATCACAACAGAAACAATATAGAAACATTTATATGATTTATATCGTCATCGTTTTTCTGCTTTCAGGCTTTTTCCTTCTGGCGTCTCAGAGACAAACGCATCAGGTGGACTGGAACCTTTAGACTGCATGAATGTGACGTGTATGTCATGCTGACATTGGCTTTGATATTTCTCCAAATCGAGTTTTTCCCAAAACTACATACATTAAAACTCAGATTCCTGGCCTAAATAATTAGAGAAAACTGCAGTCTTTGCATAATGATAGACAACACAGATACTGAGATAGAGATGCTCTCTTTACTGTCATCAGAAAGTTTTTTGTTTCGGCGTGACCTGACTGTTTTATCTCCTCAGGGTGGGCGAGCTGGTGACCCACATTCGGATCCAAAACACAGGAGACTACTACGACCTGTATGGCGGGGAGAAGTTTGCCACCCTGTCAGAGCTGGTGGAGTACTACACGGCTGAGAACGGCATCCTGCAGGACAAAGACGGCACCGTCATCGATCTCAAATACCCCCTCAACTGCTCCGACCCCACCACAGAGAGGTCTGTGCACTCTTACTCTTCACTGTTGAACCCCCTCTCGGTTAATGTGGCCCACACTCTCCGGCTTCTCTGAGCTGCCTCCACCTACACTCTCGTGTTAAGCGTAATAGGGTTTGGTTCGGTGGTTAAGTCAACTGTAGTCAACTATGACGAGCATTATTTCCTCTAACAGTTGTTTATTTGCTGGGGATAATAAGTGTCATTTGTAGGTTTGATATTCCATGGGGTTTACATATTTTCCTCTTGGGCGAAGGTGTTTTACTCAAAGCCTTTGAAGCTTTTGAATAATACATTTCGATGTACTAGCATCTTTGTCAGAATGTGAGTCAGTGAAAATAACACCCACACTCCAGACAAAAAGAGCCCACATCTGTCGAGACTTCATTCCTACATCTGCCTCGCTGCTGCAGCTAATGGATTATATAGATGATTAGGGTCGACGTTATCAGAGGTGGGAAGTTTTGCTCCGCTGCATTACAAATGGAAATATTTGTATAATTCAAGTTTTTTTTTAATTGAAGATCCTCTCTAACCATGTTTAGAGACATATACATATACTCTGTATTGAATGATAATTAGTGTTTAATTACCTTTAAATTACATCTTCTCCTTTTCCCTCATTGACAAATCCAAAATCTCTGAATATGCAAATGTTCAAAAGGTCAAACATCCAAGTGAAGAAACTAAGCTTTTTTGAGTGGAGAGGGGCTTTAACTTTTAAAGACTATAATGCAACAAACACATAAAAAAGAACACATAACAGAACAATCACATAAAACTAGAAAATACTGATAAAGTTAGACCAACTAATAAACAGAAACAAATTAAATGCAACATGAATATGACAGAAATGGAGCAGCACATTTTCAATGAAAAATAGGAGGAATTAGGGCCGGGCGATATGGACAAATCAAATATCACAATATTTTTGACAAATACCTCAATATCGATATTACTACGATGTTGTAAAGCTGAGTATTGGAGCTTTTACAGCATTTTTACACAATGAGATTTTTGATAAATAATCATCAATAATGTGGATATAATGACTAAGTGGGTAAAAGCAAATAATGGAACAGCTGGAGCAGTCTGGTAAGTTCAGAAAATCAAATCAACATATTGCCCAAACCTCAATGATTTAAAGGCTTTGTCTGACTCATCTAATGCCGGAGAACAATTCATGAAGTGACAGCAAACCTGCTAATGCAATCTATTCTATTATAATTTATTCTGTTCTAACTCATATTTGGTTATAACCGGTGATCAGAGAGACCGGTTTCATTTTAAGCATCGATGGGGAGATTGGTTGGAAATGGTTTATGAAACCACTTGCCAAAACTTTAGGTTAGAAAAGAGCATCTCCACATTAAATAAAGTACCTGCCTCATTTTTACACTTGCAGCAGTCCTATGAGTCCCATTTTTCCTCAGAGGGGAATCGATTAAATGAAATGCATTTTCTGAATCTGTCGGCTGTAGTTACTGGTTGCTTTGCAGATTAAGATTTTACATTCAATGTTAGATAAACTGATGAAAAATATCCTTTTGTTGGAAGACTTTTATATCTCTATTATATTAAACTTTACAGGAACAGCCATGACACTGTTTAAAGAGTTTTAGAAAACTGTTTCAACAGTGTAGATGATCATTTTATACATCAAATGTTCTGGATTCATTACAATTCCCAGAAGTGAGTATAAACAGCTTTTAAGATAAAACAAGATAATAATTTATTAGTCGCACAGTGGGAAAAATAGCAGTATTACAGCAGCAAAGGGGACAGTGCAAACACCAAGAGACATCAGTAAAAAACAAAAGAAGATGTAATGAATAAGTAAACAGTAAAAAAGCAAAATATATAAAAATATATGATAGTAAAATATAGTAGTAGACAGACTGAATAAATTTTTACTCAACATGCGCATAGAGTTACTGACAAGGTACATTAACTATTCTTCACAATCTACTTATTAATTAAGACTTTAATTTGACCTAAAAGTATGCTTTTGAATACAGGACTTGTACTTGCAACGGTGCATATTCCTGTTGTGTCATTGCTACTTTATTAACTGTTATTTTTATATTTCATTAGCTGTGACTTGCAAACATCTCTGTTTGCTAAATATAGCTTCTAGATGATTTTACAGATATTTTCTAACGTCTGTGTTTGCATGCAGAGCCGACCACATCAAAGACTCCTCCAGGCTGCTTCCGTAAATAAGATAAAATGTCTTTTTACTGTTTGTCAGATGCTCGTAAAAAAAAAAATATTAGTGTTTTTTCTTCTGCACGTTGCACATTTGATTTCCATGTCTTTTTCTGCTGAAGGTGGAGTTTGATTATTGATGGAGTTTTTGTCCCAGAAACATTGCGCAACTGTTGGCTGCTTAATGTAGGTTAATGTCCAACTAGTAGAAACTCATAGTGTTGCACTCCTTTTATGAGTCAAGGAGGACACTACTTTCTATCTGGTGTGTGTGTGTGTGTGTGTGTGTGTGTGTGCATGTGTGTGTGACTGTGTACTTCACCCGAGCTGGAAGCGCTACCCTCTGGCCCCCCTCGTCCTTCTCTCTCTGTCAGTTGTCTAACTTCCCTTTTGTTGCTGCGGTTGGAAACTTTAAGTTTTGACACTTTTGAAAGCAATGGCCAGACCCTACGTGTCTTCCTCTATTGCACACTCCATCATGTTGTTGCTCACTCGCTGTCTTCCTCATCTCACCCAATCTCTCACTCTCATCTCGAAGCACGATTACACACCTCAGTAGGTTACCGTTCATGTTTGATTCCATGTATCTGGCGGCTTATCTCTTCTCAGAAAAGAGGATAAATATGGTCAAGCATTAATCACGATTATAGGTGGAACAAACATGGCTGACATGATTGCATGTTAGTCTGGCATGTGCATGGTTCAATTGTTTGTTAAACTGCTCTTTAGCTTCTGCAAAACTGCACGGACTCTGCTTTTTTTTTTGCTGCAGGTGCTTCATGCAATCTGCTGTAATTGAAAAACAGCAGGTGTAGGTTTAATTTCTATAAAAGCATACACTGTGATTTGACAAGTAAGTAAATCAAAAGACATAAATCATTAAAAGCATGTGCAAAAAGGCATAAAGAGAGCACCGGGGGAGGGGTGGAGTGTGTACGAGGTGGTGGTGGTGCAGGCTATAAATACTTTGTCCTCTTCAGCCACGAAATCTGTCATCAGAAATTTTCCGACCGCAAAGCAGGAAGTTTAGAAGAAGAAATCGAGAACAGTGCCTAAAATTAAGTCACAACCCAAAACAGCAGACGGTGCCTTCACAAATTCACACATACTCCACAAATACACACACACACACACACGCACACACACACACACACACACACATACAGAGTTTGGTAGTGGACATAAATATGACCTGCCCGTAACAGCAACAGCTGTACATGCTGTTTTTAACTAAACACCCAATGCACCTGATTCTGTTGCGGCTTTCTATTTCTGCTCACTGTATAGTGAGCGCAACAGTTTAGTGCACCACATCAGTGAGCGTCTGACAACCGCTTTAGCCTTGAATAGAATTATACATGTAATTCACAGTCGCAGCGCTAACGGTGCTCTGCTCACATACAGTAAGTAGGAGGCAGTTATAAAAAAAGAGGATGTTTTGTTTATGTTTTTTTAGTTGCTGTGTGCAAAATGTCAACGTTAAATTCATCATCTCATGAAATGCATTTAAAGAGGACCTAGTATGCTTTTGTGCTTTCTCCTTTAGTGTGTTATATCGTTTATTTGTGCATGTAAAAGGTCTGCAGAGTCCACGCCAAAGGGAGTTACTCTCCCCCACAGGAACACTGCTCCTGAACTGCCTGAAACACCTTGCTTGAAGTCCCGCCTTTTCTTCCGTAACGTGTCGATGTCACCAAGTAATACATTTGCATAATACCCGCCTAGCGGCTAGTTTGGCATGTCCTCAAACAAAGCTAGTTAGAGCAGAGCTGGAGCGGAGTCAAAGAGTTTGACCAATCACAAAAACAGAGCGTTTCAGACAGAGGGTGACAAGAGGTGCTGCAGCACAGCCGGTATGAGAAAAATAAAGTATTTTTTTAACATTAAAGCATGTAAACATGTTCTAGTAGAAACCCAAAATACAAGTATGCACATGAAAATGAGCATAAAAGATCCTCTTTAACCGTCACTATCTGCACGAGACGGAAGATGTCTTTTTGCAGGTCGCAGCTGAACCAGTAGAAATACCAATACTACATTTCAGTAAAAGTCTTGAGTTCAAAATGTTACTTAAGTAAAAGTTCAAAAGTTTATCAGCAAAATGTAATTAAAGATTAGACTATAGATTAGTAGTATTGTATTGCATCATATCATGTAATCTCATCATTTAAAAAGTATCTATAAGTGTCAAGTAAATGTAGTGGAGTAAAAAGTACAATATTTACATCTGAGATGTAGTGAAGTAGAAGTAGAAAATAGCATAATGTATGTCCAAATTGAACTTGAGTAAATGTACTTTGTTACATTTCATCCCTGCCACAAACAAACCTGAATATCTTTATAAATGTGTGTACACAATGTGAACCGTCAGTGCCTTTGTGTCTCAGGTGGTACCACGGTCACCTGTCTGGGCCCAATGCTGAGAAGCTGCTCTGTACGCGAGACGAGCCGGGGACCTTCCTGGTCAGAGAATCGCTGTCCAAACCTGGAGACTTTGTTCTGTCGGTTCTGACGGACGAGAGGGGCAAAACTGGAGGAAAGAGGGTCTCCCACATCAAGATTATGTGTCAGGTGGGCTTTCGTCCTAGTGTGTGTGTGTGTGTGTGTTCGTTTCAGTGCTTGACCGTGTGTGTGTGGCATCCAAGATAATGGGTGCATGAAACTGGTTTTTGGTCAGTCTCGTGCTTTGAATACACAGACTTAGGAGTCCCTGAAACAGATTCACATCATGTAAAGATACTGAGGGGTATTCCCACAGTTGTGTAGTGCACTTTGAAATAAGTCTCATTTCCCCCTATGTTAGGCAATAAAAAACTGTTGCTCATATTTCCACTCTGCTATTGTTCATAAATGCCAGGCACAGTTTTACTTCAGATGTTGAGAAAAGACTGTAACCTGGTGTTTATTTATACACTCACTGTAAACAGCTGCTAGTGATGTTCACACAGCAACGGTTCACACCGCCGTCCGTCCTCTCAGACTCATTTTCATAGATTGTGTCTTTCCGTCATCATCAGGGCTTTTGCATTTTATTTTTAGCGGCGGTTCACCTCATATAGAAAACATCATTCAGCCTCATTTAAATGGAAGCCGCTGTTTTTGTGCTCCGCTGGGGCGCAAAAGATTAATGTGAGATTAGTGGAAGGGTCACAAAGGCCTTTTCATGAGCACGTGGCAAAGATTAGGTCAGTTTCCTGACTGACGCCTAAAGAGTCTGTTAACTGCTGCTGGTGCCAGTGAATACATCAGTGTACATGCATTCATTCATTCAAGGAAATTAATTTTATGGCCAGTAAAATTGTGTCACTTATTTGATTAATGTGTTGAAAAGCAGTGAATCTTTGTCACAAAAAGAGCTATTATATTCTTTTTTTTTAATTATTCTATTAATTTCATTTTGATTAAAGAACATGTACAAATGATTGTGCTAATACACTTGTTTATCCTCTTTTATAAAAGTACTATTGTTTTCATTTTGAGCATGATTGCTTCTCTTTTGAAACTTTATTCTTTATTTTTACACCAGACAATTCAGCAGAACCTTTCGGTGTTTAGCCAGACTGATATGTTGTATATGTTTCTGTGTGTGTATTCAGAATTACAGGTATACAGTGGGAGGTTCAGACATGTTCGACACACTGACAGACCTGGTGGAGAACTACAAACGCAAAGGCATCGAGGAGATCTCTGGGAACTGGGTGCATCTCAAACAGGTGAACTGGGCTGTTTTATCTTTGTACCACAAATTCAACAAAGTGGACGTCGGTGAGCTGTGAAAAAACAGAAACAGAGTTGTGGGAATTATTTTTAAAGATGAGCAGCACAGCCCACATATAGGAAATATTACTCACGATGTGTATCGCGTTCATTGGCTTGTCTTTTTCTTTCATCTCTATTATAAGATTTTTCCTCTCTCTCTCTCTTTCTGTCCTCTGCAGCCATATTACTCCACCAGAGTGAATGCAGCAGATATCGACAACAGAGTGAAACAGCTGGATCAGACCACAGGGCAGCAGCAGGAGGGCAAGGGCGAGGGCGAGGGAGAGAAGAGCAAGGCCGGCTTCTGGGAAGAGTTTGATGTAAGATTTGACCTGACCTCAGTTATGTTCACAGTAACTGTTACCGTGATGCTTTTATCTGTGGTTTAAGAACCACAGGGTTGTCCTAAAGTGGGAAGAAGTAAATTATACAACAGACGTCTTATTTCAAATTGACTTAATCTGAAGACTTGCTTCCTGACTGTGGGCCGAACTAGAGGGATTATACTACCATCTTGTGGCGGTGGAGTACACTAACTACTCTATGTCCAAATGCCATATTTGATAATAACTCACAGCAGGATTTGAGTATGTAGTGCACTGAAAGAGTGACCATATTAATTTTACTTACAATATCCACCAACACTAAAATCCCACTTGACTTCTGAGTGAAAGGAAATGGAAAAGCAACTTTAAAAGGTTAATTTAACTCAAATAAATTGCAGGTGGTGGTGACTAGGGCTGCAACTGATGATTATTTCCTCAATCGTTTGGGTTCACAATGTCCCAGAGCCCATGGTGACATCTTCAAATAGCTAATTTTATCCTACAATTTGTCCAAAATCCAAAGATATTCAGCTACGGATATAAAACACATGAGAGAAAAGCAACAAATCCTCACAATCAGGAAGCCGGAACTGCATTTTTGCTTTAAAAAATGACTTGAACGAGTAATTGATTATTGAAACAGCTGTCGTTTAATTTTCTGTCCATCAACTAACCGATTAATTGACTAATTGTCTCACCTCTCGTGGGGGACACAGCTCCAGTTTCTTTGTATTGGTAGTTGCAAAGTCACCGTTTGACTTATTTTAATGGAACACTGTAAAATATGTTACTTACTTGTATACTAACAGCTAGGGATATCCTCGACCAAAGAAATTCTTCATCGACTGATGGCTTGCCAACATTAAAAAAAAATCAAATTTCAACAGATGATGAAAATGTGAGAGACCCCAAACATAACGACATGTTATCTTCAATTTAACAGTTTTGTTTCTATAGTGTGGTGAGCAACGGAAACGGAAATCTCACAAAATCACTCGCAAACGTGACTATAGTGTAAACAAACATGGCGGATGATTCGTGGGAAGAATTAGTGATGTTAGTTTTTGCACTACTTTGTACTGAAAATTCACAAAGATAAAAAGGAAAAAATATGGATGAAGTCAAGGAGACATAAATAAAATAAACACTTGTGTTGTTGTCAGTTGGTCCTCCATTCCTGAGGTCTATCTTACTACTACTTTATGCTTCGCGTTTTGCATTAACCCCACGTTCTTTCACACGTGACTGGGTCATCAGCTGTCCTCTGGGTTCCCCACCCGCAACCAGATATCCGACCACAAATATTGAACATTTTTTAATATTTGAAATCGGTGCGGCCAGGACAGACTTCCAAGCCGATCGGGGGATGTAAAAAACACTCTTAACATACCTCACACCACAAGAATATCTGGAAGGATAATCGGGGCTTTGCTGACCATCGTCGGGAGGAGGGAATCGGGCCCAAAATCGGCTAGATTCTCACCTAGTGTGCGCCCGGCATAACACTCATACGATTTCGTTGACTAATCGATTAGTTGATTTAATCGTCAGATCTGTAAAACTGAGAAAATTTTAGTTGACCAAAACAACCCATAAGTTGACTAATCAACTTAGAGGGGGCAGCCCTACTCACATCAAAAACTGTACGCTGTCATAATTAGTATATAACACATACTGTTTAATATTAATGTGTAGTATGAATTTGGGACACAGAAAGTATCTCACAGTCGTCTCTCTCTCCCAACAGGCTCTTCAAAAGCTTCAGGCAAAGGTGAAAAAGAGCAGAGAGGAGGGCCAGAGGCTTGAAAATAAGAGCAAAAACAGATACAAGAATATCCTTCCCTGTGAGTTTTTAATCCTCTCAGTATCATTATTTAATTTTTAATGAACCAAGTCTTATGACACATTTTGACAGTACTGACATTAACCACATGTTCTTGTCCACTTGTCCTCACAAGTCGATGACACCAGGGTCATCCTGCAGGACACTGATCCTGATGTTGTGGGTTCAGATTACATCAACGGCAACTACGTCAGAGTAAGTCTCCAAAGTCTCTGGCCTCGTAGTAACACAAAATGACAAATACACAACATAGAAAACTGTCAGATATTCTCTTTTCATTAGTCTTTAAGGTTAATGTTTGTTTATTGAGAAGCATTCACTTTGTGTTTGTAGAACAACCTGTGGGAGTCTGGAGATCAGAAAGTTTACATCGCCTGCCAGGGGTGCTTAGCAACAACTATCAACGATTTCTGGCAGATGGTTTGGCAGGAGAACACGAGGGTGATCGTCATGACAACAAGAGAGGTCGAGAAAGGCCGGGTCAGTATCAAAACAAGAAGCACGAAAGTAGATTTGGACTTTAAGTGTGTTTTTTTTTCCTTTTTGAAATTACTGAAAGCATGAAAAAAGGAATTGAGTTTTGTGAACATATTAAAATACACAAAGCAACATAAATATGACCGATACACTAAAAACGCTATACTTTTAAGTGCGAGAATTTCCAATTCAAAGGTCAAATAAACATTAAAAATATGCAAAATATTCTAAATAATTCGGTAGACAAACCTAAACAAAAAAAAACAAAAGCAGCACAGATTTTTCATGCAGATAAAGTTAGTATTTATTTAATTTATTCTTCATTTTTGTGCAGAATAAATGTGTGCCATACTGGCCCGACCTTCAGACTTCCAAGGAGCTGGGTCCGTACCTGGTGACCAACAATTCAGAGAGGGAAGCTGCTGATTACAAAATCCGAGTTTTGGAGATCGCTCCTGTGGACAAGGTAACCTCCAAACACCAGCCTCTGACCTCACTGCACTCACTCATTGCTGTGTATGTGATATGTTAAAGCGTTTACCAGGACTCTGATTTTATTATTGTGATAATGTTTTTTTTCTCTCTTTCCCAGCCAAAACTTTCTCGTACTATCTGGCACTACCAGTACATGAGCTGGCCTGACCACGGCGTCCCTCAGGAGCCAGGTGGCGTCCTCAGTTTCCTCAGTCAAGTGAACTCTAAACAGGCTGGCTTTCCTGATGCTGGACCCATGGTCATCCACTGCAGGTACGAGACAGCTGGAGAGCCAAAAACATCATTGAACTGAAATACAGTATATTGACTATAGGGCCCTAGAATTGAACGCACCAGCGATAGCAGATGTTTACTGTGCCGTAGCTATTGTTGAGATGTTGTTACTGGGTGCATGAAACCTGCATCAAAGCTAGAAGCAGAATCAAACTGTGGAGGAGTGTGATTCCTTAGAGCTTTGATTGCAATATTAAGACTGCAACTAATGATTCTTTTTAAAAAAAAATAAAGTTCAAGTTGTTTTATATTAAGGCTGCACCTAATGATTACTTAAAAAAAAATTAAGTTAAAGTTTTAATATTAAGACCGCAACTAATGACTATTATTATTATTTCTTTTTTTTAAGTTAAAGTTTTTTATATTAAGACTGCAACTAAGGATTATTTAAAAATAAAATTAAGTTTAAGTTTTTAAATTAAGACTGCAACTAATATTTATATATTTAATTTTTTTTAAGTTCAAGTTTTTATATTAAGACTGCAACTAATATTTATATTTTTAATTTTTTTTCAGTTTGAGTTTTTATATTAAGACTGCAAATAATGATTATTTTTACCAATTCATTTGTCAAAACAAAGATTAATCATTTAGCCTCTGAAATGTCGGAAAAAAGTTGCAAAGTATCACCCCCTTGTGCTCAGATCATGAAAATAATTAATGATTAGGGATATTACGTATTTAAAGAGCATTTTTACTTCACAAAAAAAAAAAAACCTAAACAACGATTTCTATTATAATTTGTTTTAATTCATTTTTTTTTTTTTTTTTAGCTAGAAACATCAGGCGGGCCAAACCGAACCTTATGTCAGGCCAACTTTTGGCCTGCGGGCTCCACTTTGGGCAGCCCTGATCTAAACAATTAATTGATTATCACAATCACTGTCATTTCAATCAACTGATTAATATATATTTTTTGGCACTGTGCAGTACCACCTAATCCAAACAGTTAAAATGATCAGTTTGCGAGACATGGTGATGCATTTGGACATGTGAAGGTTTGCCAGGACTTGACAATGTGTTTCCCAGATGGAGATTTGTCAAAGGGCGGGTCACACCGCGTGTCAGGGAAGTCATAAATCCTCCAACTTTAAATTTGTGAACTACATCTGGAAGACATCTGTGCTGGTTTAATGTTGTGAAAAACGTCACAGCACCAAGTTTACCAAGCTCAGCTTTCATAATTGTAAATTAGGTGATAAAACTTAGAGGTTTAAGATTAAAATGATTATATTTCCAGGATTAAGATTAGTAGTAGCTGAACAAAAGGTTTTGAGTCAACTGACAGTTTATCCTCGTGTAATTCTCCCCGTGTGATGTGATGGATACTGAAGCCGCTTGTGCTTTTTTAAAACTTGTTGTTTAAATGATTATATGACTCATGTGTAAGTATTTTGGTATGTAAGCATGTTCACAAAGCTGCACAGCAGTAATAACATGTCCCATACTTTCCCTTAATACAACTGTTCCCAATACTCCTGACATGTGACCTCCTTAAATCCCATCAGCCTCAGCTGTTCTCTGTGTTTTGTGCTAATTAGCAAATATTAGCATGCTAGAATGCTAAACTAAGATGGTGAACATTACATCTGCTAAACACCAGCTTTAGCATTGCCATGTTAGCATGCTATTGTTAGGATTTAGCCATAGACAACATATAAGAAGTGGACGTAGTCACCGTGATGTCACCCATTGGTTTGTAGACTACGGTTTTGAAGCCTCGAGTTCGTCATTTTGGCCGTCGCTATCTTGGTTATTTGCAACCAGAAGTGACACGAGAGGGTGGAGATAAGTTTAACCGAACACTGAATAAGAAGTTTTCAGGCGACATTTTAATAATAAAATGTTATTATTAACTTTTATGAACTGAAAACACTCTGTGAAAGGGTTAAAGTTGTAAGACGAAAACACGGACAACTCTCAGACTGGACAACGCCGTGGTAGCGATCTGTCAATCACAAGGTAGCCACGCCCTAAAGCATCCCCTGCTTTATGGTCTATTTGACTCTAAATGGGACCTTAATTTACTAAGTGAACATCATGCTGTATTGAAGAAGACTTGAAACTAGCGATTGAGACCATAAACTCATGTTTACAATGTTTACTGAGGTAATAAATCAAGTGAGAAGTAGGATCATTTTCTCATAAACTTCTATACAATCAGACTTCTTTGCAACCAGAGGTTTCCCCCCCCCTGCTGGCTGTTAGAGAGAATGCAAGCCAGCTAGCATGGCTGCAGACTTTTAGTTTTGTTAGTAGAAGTAATGATGATTCAGTCTTGTTTGATTGATGGAAGATATACTGTATTAACCTTGTTTCTTCTTTGAATCCGTGCAGTGCTGGAATTGGTCGAACAGGCACGATTGTGGTGATCGACATGATCCTCGAGACCATTGACACTATGGGTAAAAACTTATTTTTTTAAAGAGATCAGTTCTTAAGTAAAAAAAGAAAAATAAATTATATATACAAAGTTTATTTTCCTTGTTTATACTGCCTCCATCCAATGTTTCATGTCTCACTCTGTAGGTCTGGACGTTGATCTTGACGTCCCGAAATACATCCAGATGGTGCGAGAGCAGCGCTCTGGCATGGTGCAGACAGAGGCCCAGTACAAGTTCATCTATCTGTCTGTATCTGAGTACATACAGACCACCAAGGCCAAGGACTGTGCCTCCATGGTGAGCAACAGGGGCAGAAAATCTGAAGAGAAGACAAAAGGAATTTCTTTTCTTGTGGCCAAAATATAGATGATTACAGGGAAAACGTTTCAGAGAAGAAAACAGATATGTGTGTCAACAGGCCTTTGCACTTTTGGCTGCTGATTTGAACACCACAGCCGACTAGTTCAATGCCAGCAGAATGATATGTTATCACAGAGTGGCTTGTGAAAGATGAACGTTGACCTAGAGACAGAAAACAATCAACCACATAGACAAAAACAGTCGCATGACCTCTCTCCGTGTTTGAGTAATCCTCAAGTCATATCTGAAATGTCTCTGTTTCTCTCTTGCCCCAGGAAACTGAGACAGAGTATGGAAATCTGCAACTCAAACACCCACCAGCGAGCAGGAAGGTCTCAAAGTGAGTGTGTGTGTGTGTGTGTGTGTGTGTGTGTGTGTGTGTGTGTGTGTGAAGTGGATGTCCTTAATACATTCACATCGCTCCTCTAAACCTCACACTGCCGCCCTACTTTCTTTTCAAAAACACTTATGTCAGCAGACAGGCTTATCTTGTAGAGAGGAGTTGCTGGTGGTGGGAGGATGCATTGTAGCTGTAAACTTCACCTCAGTTTCATAGTTTTTTATCCTGGGGACTACATTGCAAAGAATTATTAATTTGAGTCTTAAAATATTGTTTTCCTTATAAAAAAAAGGCACTGTTTGTTGTCTAGTTTTAACTACTAGAATACTGGCAATAAAGACAAGCCACGCAGCTGGAAGATTAACCCTTGCGTAAAATCTGATTAATGTGTGACCTATAGAGCCTTTTCCACAGTGTATTAAAGGCTTATTTCTATGCATCAACATTCATGAGGTGCTTTGCATTGACCATCTATGGCTGAATGTGGGTGTGTAGAAGGCGGGATATGAGGCTGAACCACGTGTGGACATTTCCAAGTTGATTTTATAAAAGGAAATTGCGCACTGGAAGGTGTATGCAAGGTTTTATAAATCAGAATATGTTTTGGCTACGTACATTTCCTCATTTGTACGTACGCAAATTAGTGTGGATTCTATACGCAATATTTTATAAATGGGACGCCTGGTGGCTTTGTTTTTATCGCTTGCATCCAACTGTCCAGGCTAGGTGGGCATCAGCTAGGCAATCTGATTGTCTTCCAGTAAGAGCTATAGTGACACCTCTGGCATAGAGGAGGAAATTAATTATTTCTCTATTGGCATTAAAGCAGTAAACCTCCAGTGAATCAGCGTTGCACTTCAATAAAGATGAATGACTCACAAGAAAGGGATTTTAAAAAAAGACATATCCTGACTTTAAAGCTGTGTTGACACTATGAGCGACACATCAACAGGCTACAAGTCATTGTCAATGGAAGCTGGTGACATGAAGCTACTAACTGACGCCTGACACTCGCTGCGTGACGCGCTACAAATCAAAGTTGAGTTTCAATGCTCCAATGACGCGGTGAAGCGTCAACCAATCATATGTTTTTGTTTCATCTAAAAAATGCCGTTAGCCAGTCCGCAGTGCTTTTAACGACGTAACGTAACGTAACGTAACGTAACGTAACGTAACGTAACGTAACGTAACGTAACGTAACGTAACGTAACGTAACGTAACACAACATAATACAACATAACATAACTATGTCAACGAGCGCTTGAGCTCTCAACAGTGTAGCTGGCCACACTTGGCCAATTTGTTGCCTTCACAGTGTGAACATAGCGTTAGTCTTTAGTATGGCCTCATGTTCCAAAAAATGATGGATCCTACAATTCCCATAATGCATATCAGTTATTTTTCAAACTTTAGAAAGACGGTATACAACTGGTTTCACTCCTCATGACGAGTAAACTTCAGTGAACTTGATGTGTAAAAATGGTGGGATGACCCTTTAACGAACGACAGAAGTAAACAACACGATAGCTATGAGTTTTTTGTGACCTCTGAGCCCGGACAGCACTATGAACTGAGTAATGTTCTAATTAACCAATTAGAGAAGAAATAAAACAGCACACAACACTGAACAATTCAGCCCCGAACACCGTAAACTTTGACCCACTTGGAGCTCTGAATAGTTGGCCGCCAGCTTTGAGTGATTTGATTCATGGTTGGTTGGTCCGTTTAAATCGCTCTCATGCAGCAGCCCCGTTCATTAACCTCTCCAGCGTCACTCCTAACAAAGCTGTGTCGAATCAATGTTAGCTGGTATATAAAAATATACCGGATGAATCTGAAGAAATCCCTACTCAGCTCTTTCTTTTATTATTTACAGAAACAAGGAGGATGTTTACGAGAATCTGTCAAAAGGAAAGAAAGATTCGAAGAAGCCAAAGGCAGACAAGAAAAGTGGCTCCGTGAAGAAAAGATAGAAGAACGTTTTTATCAAAGTATGTCATGTTGTTATATTTATGCAGGCAGTCTTTCGTTAAAGAATTTGTATTTTAGTGGAGACAAAATAAAATGAATGTGTGAAATTAGAGACAAGATAACCAGTTGACATCAGATGTGTCACGTGAATTCTTGGTTGAAGCGTTTGTTGAGAATAAAGTCATTTTGTAATTGTCTTTTTTAAAATGTCATTTATTTGAACAAAGACACAATACAGTAATACTTGTGGGATGCTTCAGTATTTCGGATGGAAGCTACTTTGTTTTATCAGCTCTTTAGCAGTCGGGTTTTAGCAGCAGATGTAAACATTTCATCACTTTAAGTTGGTTAAATGTTTTTTTTTCAGTCCTCTATCTTAATATATTTTATATTTAGATGCAAATGAATGAACAGAAGTGCCTCGAGGGCAGGAGATGAACATAAATGTGTTTATAATTAAGTGTTAAGAGAAGCAAAATGTTTTCAGCTCAACTGTACTTCTGGCAATTTGATGATAACACAGACATATGTTTGATTTTATTCACATTTATGTTCATCTTCTGTTCTCTATGTACTTCTGTTTATGTATGTTTCACCAAAAAATTACTTATTTTAATTTTTACAATCCAAATTTTGCCAATTTATTTTCCCTTTTAGACCAGGAATTGTAATTCACCAATCCTTCCTCTCTCTCTTACCTTAACTACTGTATATGACTGCGTTTCATATGGAAATGTGGACCTTTCTCAAATGTCAACACCACCCAAAGAACGCAGATAAGACCGTTACCAACTCTCAATCACAAATTGATTGACAAGTCTTTTGAACACCAGACAGTCTGATGATGTTAAAGGTTTGATTACATCATTATTTCAGGCAGTGATTTAGTCTTATCAGTGTTTTGTCAACTGTTTTCAAGATCAAGAATGACCTGTGAACCTCGGCTTTTAAGTCCTTAAAGGACCAGTGTGTTACATTTCGAGGGATCTATTGGTGGAAATGGAATATAATATTAATACGTATAGTTTTCTTTCGTGTATAATCACTTGAAAACAAGAATCATTCTGTTTTTGTTACCTTAGAATGAGTCGTTTATATCTAAATACGGAGCCGGTCCTCTTCACGGAGCCGGTTGCCATATTTCTACAGTAGCCCAGAACAGACAAACCAAACACCGGCTCTAGAGAGGGACACTCAAGTTTTCGCGTTGACCACCGTAGATCTCCTACATGCTTTCAGTTGGTTGCAATCTGCAACCTCACCACTAGATGCTGCCAGATTCTACACACTGCACCTTTAAAGTACACATCTTTAAACTCCATCTGCTGCTGGACCTCGTGGTGACATCGTCTCTACTACATCAGTAATGTTTAGGGAAATATGTTAAATCATTAACAAACACAGAAATCATCTAGAAATCAACTTGTCCATTAAACTTTGGAATTGGCTTGTTGTTTATAGAGTCAAAATAAAACAGAATGGACCCTTAACCTACGGTTAATAGTTACAGTTAATATACAGTTCTGGGAAACTGGGTGGTGCAGTATTCATGCATCATGCGTTTTGCTGATGAGGCTTTGAACAGGAGTGTGTGTCCCTAAATCTGAAATAAAGCTTTGCCTCTTGTCTTGAGATAACCCAGCTGTTAAAGGTAACTAAGTGCATTTACTGTAAGTGTCGTACAATTCAGTGTCGAATATTGTGCTTTTTACTCCACAACATTGAACTGATACCTTTAGTTACTTTGTGGATTCAGATTAATAATACAAAATATAATCAACAAATAAATTATGTTATCATGTATTATCATAGGTTAAGACTTTATTGATCCATAAGCTATCTAGCAATATATATAGTGAAAGTAATGTACACAATGATGAACAATTATCGTTCAGTAATATAATATACATTATTCTGAAATGGGTCTGCATAATGAGTACTTTTACTTCTGTACTTTCAGTATATCAGAATGAGAGATACTTTATTGATCCTCGGGGGGAAATTGGGACGTTACAGTTGCTCTTATATTTAAGAAGAAGAAATATAAGAAAAATAGAAATAAAGGAGTGTGTAACATATAAATTCTGTACATAATGATCAAATATATGTATAGTAATACAAATAAATATTATTATTATATATTATTATTATTATTAATATTATTATTATTATTATTATAATTACTACAATATATAACCATGTTGTAAAATAAGTAAATTTAAAAATGCTGAGAAGTGTGAAAATTAATTTTAAATGTATCATTATTATTTTTATTTAATTTTTTTCCCCCCTACAATACAGTATATAACCACACTGTAAATAAGTAAATTTAAAAAAAAAGAAATGCTGAGAAGTGTGACAATTAATTTTAAATGTATTATATTATTTTATTTTATTTTTTCATTACAATACAGTAAATAACCACAGTGTAAATTATTAAATTAAAAAGAAATGCTGAGAAGTGCGAAAATTAATTCTAAATGTATTATAATTATAATTATAATTATAATTATTATTATTATTATTATTATTATTATTATTATTATTATTATGTTTTGATGCTAATACTTTTGCACTCATTTGAATGCAGGACTTTTACTTGTAGAGTATTTCTACACTGTGGTATTGCCACTTTTACTAAAGTAAAACCTCAAAGAATACCTCTTCCACCAGTGAGATGACCCCACTGGGACTGTTAACATACTGGTCAGCTCCCAGTATGAGAACATACACATACACCAGTCTGCAGCAGCATGCATGCTCACCCCTCCCACCCACTCAGCACATGTGTGAGGGATCCGAAGCACCGCCTCTGAACCGGATCCCTCTGAGGAGTATAGAGCATTATTAAGAGAGATGAGTGAACCTCCCCCCTGAATGATGAGGTCCTGCTGAAACACTCTCAGCCTCCGTGAGTCACAGCTGACTAGAAACCATTTCATAAATCCAGTCTCCACCCGAGAGAGAGGAGGTTCACTGAGGAGTAGCGTGCAGGAAAACAAAACCGTGCAACAGACTCATTTTACTCGACCATAAGCCTTGTGCATTGTGCAAAGACCAGTTGCGTAAGTGAAACTGATATCAAACAAGGAGGCAACAGATCCGCTCTGGGATCCGGTCTAGACTCGAGGGAAGAAAAAGAAAGCAAGAAGAAGGAAAGGTTGAGATTTCAGCTCGTCTGGAGTTTTGAAAAGGAAAGAAAATGTCTAAACCTGATTACTCTGGCACGTTTAATATGGTGGAGCAGGATAACATGGAGGCATACCTCGCAGCTTTAGGTAAGACTCTTTCTGTAAAGCATTCACACAGCTGCATGCATTTCATTTTATTAAACCCCTCCTCCTCCTCCATAACATGCATACTTTTGTTGCACTTTTATTTTTTAAACTTGTATGTTGTTTATTTGTTTAGCACAATTTAAGACTATACAACAAAAATGCATGAAGAGGCAAAAAACCCACTGGGTTTATCTGAAGCCTCCACCTAAAGACAAGATTCATATAAAGAAATAATATGACTACATAATAGTGATAACAAACAATTTGACAATATATATATATATATATATATATATAATAACAACAATAACAATACAGTAAATATACAAATATATTTTATTGCTTTGAGTTTTTAATCTTAATCATTGATTTCATAATGTGGAGCATCTTCATCTGCAGCTGCAGTAATGAAATCACCAACTTGTCCTTTCTATGACCCCAGAAACATACACACACACTCAGAGGGGAGTATCCGCTCTGTCTGCACTGTGTGACAAGACAAAGCCCCCTCTTTTAATAAAGCAACAATAAAGTACAGCTCATGTTACATTAATTCTATTATTTACCATCTTTCTCTCTCAGATATTAATTTTGCCCTGAGGAAGATTGTGTGTCTGCTGAAGCCCACCAAAGAGATCACCCATGACCCGGCCACGGGGGCTATGAAGATACGCACTCTCACCACCTTCAAGAACTTCAACATGGACTTCAATATAGGACAGGAGTTCACTGAAGACCTGGGCCCAGTGGACGGGCGTACCTGTCAGGTGTGTTGTTGTTGTTGTTGTTGTTCTGAACATGCACATTGACTTGTTTGGACACGCGTACTACTGATACAGTGATCTGCAGTATCATAACTTGTTATGCAAGTTTGCTTTGTGTGTGTTTAATGTGGAATGTCTGCGGAAAGTCGAGCCACCTACTGCTGTGTTTTTGTTCTGTAACCACCCCCTGCTGCTTTAACCCCGCTTTGAGCCAACAATGAATGATGTGTGTGTGAGAAAGCAGACAAGGAGGATAAAAAAACACTCTAATAGGCTTCAAATCCAGTCAGGAATCAGAATTAGCAGCTTTATGTTACAGTGACAAATAAAAATGAGCAAACGGAAGCAAAAGGGTTTTGAACTCATGGTCACCCTTTTGCACAAAAGACTCAAGTGAGCTACTTTACATACTAATTGCATTCAGTAACACAACATCCCTGTGTTCATGCAGACTACAGTGAGCTGGGAAGGAGACAACCTGCTTTGTGTACAGCGAGGCGAGAAGGACGGACGAGGCTGGACACACTGGCTGGAGGGTAACAAGCTGCATTTGGTAAGGATGGATGGATGGAGGGAAAGGAAGGGAGGAAGAGGGAGGGAGGGAGGATACGGAACAAGGAAAATAAAAAGGCTAAAGGGAAAAGATGCTTAAACTGATATGCTAAATGAGGGAGAACATGCAAATAAGACAGGGTTTGGAAGCACACAAAGTCTTTGTGGGTTCTTTATGCTCAATGACTATATTTAGTAAAAGGAAAAACGCCACAACTAGGCTGTCAATCAATTTAAATATTTAATCGCGATTAATCGCATGATTGTCCATAGTTAATCACAATTAATCGCAAATTAATTGCACATTCTTTATCTGTTCAAAATGTACCTTAAAGGGTGATTTGTCAAGTATTTAATACTCTTATTAACATGGAAGTGGGCAAATATGCTTGCTTTATGCAAATGTATGTATATATTTATTATTGGAAATCAATTAACAACACAAATCAATGACTAATATTGTCCAGAAACCCTCACAGGTACTGCATTTAGCATAAAACATATACTCAAATCATAACATGGCAAACTCAAGCCCAACAGGCAACAGCAGCTGTCAGTGTGTCAGTGTGCTGACTTGACTATAACTTGTCCCAAACTGCATGTAATTATCATAAAGTGGGCATGTCTGTAAAGGGGAGACTCGTGGGTACCCATAGAACCCATTTTCATTGACATATCTGGAGGTCAGAGGTCAAGGGACCCCTTTTGAAAATGGCCATGCTAGTTTTTCCTCACCAAAATTTAGCGTAAGTTTGGAGGGTTATTTAACCTCCTTCCCAACAAGCTGGTATGACATGGTTGGTACCAATGGATTTCTTAGTTTTTTTTTGTTTCACATGATACCAGTATCGTCACTCTAGCTTTAATACTGAGCGTTAAAACCTCCGAAAGATCGATTGTGCTAATGTGTTAAAGAAATTAGTGGCGTTAAAACAATTTTACATTAACGTTATTATTGCGTTAACTTTGACAGACCTAGCCACAACATTTGCTATGATTGGTCAAAAGTCTTGAAATTTGTTATGGACATACTTTGGGCAAATATCTAACAGAACAACTTTAAAATCTTTAGATCACATGAAAAATCTCACTTTTATTAATAGTCAAAGTCAGATTTTTTGAAAAATTAGGAAATCACTAACATTGTGTTCATTACATGTTTTCCATATGAAATAATGTTTTTTACACTGCATATGTGCATATCTTTGATATTATTATTATTATTGTTATGAGTTCATAGATCCCAAATACATGATTGTGCTCCTTGTAGTTTCTGAGATACAGACATTTTCTTATCATACTATAGCTAGTATTTGGGTACATGGGACTTCTGTTTTTTCCTAAAATATAATGGCGTCTGTTGCCCCGTCATGTGCCCAAAGACTAGATATAGTATGAAAAGAAAAAACTAATTTTTCAGCCAAACGGTTTGACCGATTTCTTCACATTTGTGCTTACGCAAGCCCAGAGAACACTAAAAGGAAACGAAAGGAAATTACAACTTTCAGTTGCAGACACAAACGGGTTAAAAGTTTTGAGGAGCTCTGTACATGCCTAAGGGGGGAAGGCAGGACCCTACAAAGGAAGGCAAACACAAAAGAGACAGAAGACTCTTTAATGTCTTACCAAAGTGCTACAATGACTCAGGACCAAGGGAGAGAGTGGAGTGGTTGTTCTCAATAAAGGAGTTTAAGCTTATAGATAATCTGTCAGTGCTGATGACGTTCAGCATTGCTCGCAGGATTTCTAATAACCCTCTTGTTGCAGTTGGGACAAAGCAGTGTGTGTTGTTGATGATGTCTAAACTCGGGAGAGAATTGGGAAAGAAATGCCAGCGAGGATCAGGCTGTAAAATGGAGGATTTTTAAAGGTTACGCAAAGCAGGAGAAGGGAGCAGCGAGAGAATAATGGAGAGTGAGTGAGTGAGGGGGAGCTGGAGGAGGAAGAGGGGAATGGGCTCAATGGAGGTGATAAGTACATGGAGATGGGTTAGAGGTCAAAGGATGAGGGGGGGTGGAGGATCCCAGGTTTGTGTATCACTCATTTAATTCTCCTTTGATGTGCCAAACTGTCTGATTGATTCTCACTATTCATTTACACCTCCCCTTCCCTCCTCTTTCCTCTGCCTCTCCCCCGCCCCCTCGATGGTGTTTTTCCTCTCTGCAGGAGATGAGGGTCGAAGGCGTCGTTGCCAAGCAAGTCTTCAAGAAGGCTGAGTGACGTAACGGCAAAAATGTTTTAGTGAATTTATTCTTAATAGAATATAGTCAAGGACTTGGTACAAGATTTGAATCATGTTTATAGTTTTTTTTTTTAATTATAATCAACATTATTTTTGACATATCACACTAAGACTGAATATCTGTGAAAACACTGATATGTACATGTTACATCTTATCTGATGGTATTAACTGAGAAGAGAGCAGCGGAGCAGAATGACTTGTGTAGACGTTCCCAACATACTTCCTCATATTGCACAATATCTATCTTCATAATGTTATAAACAAATCATACATCTGTTGGGAGTCACTGCTGCATGTTTAATTGATCACATCATTGTGTGTGTGTTTGTGTGTGTGTGTGTGTGGTATTGCTGCTTCATATCTCAAAGTTTTATATAGTTTTATAAATAATGAAATTCAGAGGTCAAAATTTGCATTACAATGTAATTTAAAAGAAGATATTTTTCTGGCTTATACCAATTTTTATGCACAATTCTCGACCTGAATCAATGGCTGGGGTTCGAACAATATACGTTAAATTAGATATAAATAATTTAATTAATTAATTAATTAATTACAAAAAGCTATCATTCACATTAAAGGATAAGCCAGGAAATATTTTACATTTTTCATATTGCCAACAAATCCCATGAAAGGACCAGCGATGGGTAAGTCTGTCTCAACTTCTGAGTTCTCTACCCCCCGTGGCACTCAGCCCCAAGCGCATTTGTTCTTATGAAGGTGTACTTTTTTTTAAAAAACAACAAAAACACTTGGGACTAGTGGTGTTAATCACAAGTTTCACCACAATACAATATTATATTGATTCTTTGGACAACAATATTTGCTGATATCACAAACAATTTTATTTCTGGGCTCTTCCAGACATTTAAATGAAAAACAATCTATTCTTTTTAATAAAAAAATAATAAATAATAAATGGGAAATTCAGAATAAAGGTGTATCTTAAAGATGATGATATGTATCGATACTTTCACTTTGCATCGATGATATTGGATCGTTATATTGATCCAGAACGATTTATCGTTACACCCCTACTTGGGACTAAACAACATTTAATAAAAGGCACAGTAATTTACTGAAACAATAATCACTCAAACAGGAGTAAAGTGAACATTTGTTGGGGGCAATTTCTGCTGCGGATTAATATACATTAACAGTTCATATTCACAGCAGCAGAATAAGCTACACAGTGCTCATGCTCATGGTGATCCAGCAACATGTTATCCAGTACAACAGTGTGGCTCAGTTGTGGGACAACAATGAAGCTGTATGGCACAGACGAATAAGCTACATCAGGCTTTGACTACATGGACATACTTGTTAGAAGGATATACACTCATTGTTGGTTTTGGCCTTTTCATGGGTTTTGTTTAAAATAAGAAAACATATCAACAGATTTATTCTTCAATAGAAACACCACTGAGCTGCACTAGTTTTTTCTGTTGGTTTCATTGTAAATGCATCACAGAAATATCACATCACTTGAGCTGAAATTCTCATTAAAGTCCTGCAGGAGGCAGCAAACCTTCAGCCACCTTCAACTCTTCAGCAAAAGAGAAATCCTACTTTTTTTTTCTTTTTTTTTGTATAAATAGGTCCAGTTTAAGGTTTTAAAACAAGTTGCAGCATCTCCAAGCCGGACAGGGGACTCTGAGCTCCATCAGTATACTGTTAAAACAACTTGATTATGTCCCACACCACTCGTCCTCCTGTGGCTCTGAGTAGGTCCTGCGGAAGTTGGCTGTGCCATATCCGGCACTTCCAGTGATGTGGTTGGATTCAGCAAATGAAACCGACACCTTCAGTGGAGTTATAGGATGACTGCTGTCCACGCTGTCCACACTGTCTTGTGTGACCCCATTATCATCTGAGGAGGATAATAAAATCAATGTTCAGTGTGGCCATCGTTCAAAGTAATGTTACATCAAACATGCTTTGCACTTTATGTGATTTATGGTCTTCTTAATGGCGCTGAAAGCATTTATGAGCATGGAAAACCATTTCAATTCAATATTATTTTTATATAGCGTCAAATCATAACAGAAGTTATGTCGAGATGCTTTTCATATAAAGCAGATCTAGACCGTACTGTATTAGACTAAAGGGAATACATTTTACACTGTAATATCAAAGTGTCTTTGAAACTCTACTGGTGGGATAAACACCATGTCTACCAAAAGATATTCCCCAAATTGGTGTTTGGATGACGGCTTAGAGCGCTGTCTAACACAGGTGTTGAGGTGTGCAACAGTATTCACATGATTTTCATTGTTGAAGTCTCTTATGTTTCTGGACTCTTATTCAGGTTTTTCCCATTAATTTGTCACCAATCTACATTTTCCATCTTAATTCTTCTCAAAAATATGTAAAAAATTGTAACAACGGCAGCAGAAGACTACAAAGATTACTACCATTATATTATATTATATCATATATTATATCACATCATATTATATTACATTATATTATATCATATTATATTATATTATAATATATTATATGATATGATATGATATGATATGATATAATTTAAATGATATATTATAATATATTATATTATATTATATCATTACATTATAATATATTATATCATGTTATATTAAATTATATTATTTTATATTATATGATGTGATATGATATGATATATCATATAATATATTTTATTATATTATAATATATTATATTATACTATATTATATCATATTATATTATATTACATTATATTATATCATATTATACTATATTATATTATATTACATTATATTATATCATATTATATTATACTATATTATATATTACATTATATTATATCATATTATATTATACTATATTATATCATATTATAATATATCATATTATATTTTACTATATTATATCATATTATATTATATTATCTATAAACAACAATGCTCATGCCAAAAACGGAATAAATACAGATTTAACGTCGAGTGGACGTTACAAAATGTCTAACTGCTAACGTTAGCTCGTCAGAGAAGACACGTGTTTTGCTACCTGTGTGTGTTTTGTTCGGAGGTGGATGGTACCTGATCAAGAACAAAGCTTTCTCAGGACCTCAAGCGCGTTTTTTTTCATTTCTGTCTTCTAGTAATTTTATTTTGTGTTTTTTAAGTTTAGTTCATCCCCTTTTTGATTTCAATATTAATATATATTATAATATATTATATATATATATTTATTATTAATTATATATAAAATATATTAATATTTTTTGTATTTTAAAAAAATACAAAAAATCAAATAACCACTCATTTTTTGTATTTTAATATCCGTTTGTGAAAGGAAAATCAAATGACCAAAAGATACACTGACCAATGTCCCTGGTTTGAGTCCGACTGGGGACCTTTGTTGCATGTCATACCATATCTCTCACTTCCTGTCATGTCTCTAGTGTGAATATCTCTTATAAAGGCATGAAGAATGCCAACACAACACGTTTTTATTGACTACTGTAAAGCTTTTTCGTGTCTGCATGCAGCAGTGTTCATGGATTTATCACCTGCTGGGTTAAAGAGTGGTAATTTGCAGCACTCCACGGTGCAGCTCTCTTGGCAGTGACCATTCAGCTCTGTGAACGGTAAAGGCAGATCCAGCCGGGTGACCGGTGCTACTGGAACCATTTCAACCAGAGTAACAGGACCGGCTGTCACACAGAATACATCACAAATAGGGGTAAAAAATAAGATTATTCAGTATCAATGCCACAAGGAATATCTCATATAATCAGCATGATTTATCGATTGTAGTTTATCTTTTGAACATAGTGCTGGTAATTTATATTCACCAGGGATGCACTGATATCGATACTGGATCGGATATCGGCCGATAATGACTCAAACAGTTGGGTCGAGTATCGGTGACAATGGGGCCGATCTATTCAATTCACTTCTAAGTTTATATACTATATGCATTATATACTGTCATTTTAATTCCTGTTTTAAGTTTTGACCAATTTATTTCTATATTAAAACGGGTTGTTAAGGTTTCAGTAGGTAGTTGATAGGTAGTAGATTTTTTACCAAGTTGCTTGTGTATGTACTTATTATTTTAATAATAAATAACAATTAATTAAAGGGACTGTTTGTAACTTTTATAGAGTGATATTGTGGTTTTAGCTGACGTGTGTCGCCTCACTGTTTTGAGCGATGCTCGTTCATGTCTATTTAGAGCGCGCCAGTGTGAGCCCGACGCTGACTTTCGTTGACTTAACGGCCACAGGTGTCACTGTTAACAAGCAATTCTGAAAGTTACAAACAGTCCCTTTAAATGTATATCTATGTATTTATTTATTTGTCACATTTTGTTTTACAAAGTTAAGAAAGCGATGTTTAAGTCAAGCCTGATACAGCTTATTAATTAAACACTGGTATCGGTACTCGTTATCAGACGATACCCAAAGCCCAGGTATCACTATCGGTATCGTGACTGAAAAGTCGGATCGGTGCATCGGTGTATGCTGAACAAATTTGTTTCTAGGAAAAGTTCTTCAATCTTCTTCATTCATACATTAATACGCCTGTAAAATTTGAATATACCACAGCTCCGTGTGACTCAATATGAAAGTGATAATCCTCCTCAAATGTATACTTTGAGTATAAAACACTTACCTCCTGTAGACTTGAAAGGCGGTTGTAAAAAGCTTGTAGTTTCCTTTTTCACTGTGGAAAAAAAAGTCTGATTTGACTCACAGCGTGTACAAATGGTGTCACGTTTATAGGTTGGAAAAAATGATCGACCTTCAATATAAACGTGTTATTGCAGCATGATTCAATTCTCTGCCGTTCACATGCTCAGTATTCGCCATTATATGGCCAAATACACTGCTTTTATGTACTTTTTGTGTAAATGTTGGAATCCATCATGACCATAGTTTATAGTCCCACTTTATGAGGGACTGCACAGCATCTTGATGCCTTGTCCCACGTCCCACATATTGATACTATGTCCCACATTTTGATCGGCTCTAGTTTTCAAAAGTCAAACCACTGCAAGACAGATGCGTTTCTAAAATATGCCTTTTATCCAATGGCTGTGAAGAAAGCAGGGAAGGCCGTCATCGCGTGGGTCAAGTGCAGGTTAACCTGTCTTTGCTACGCTACGGCCAATGGGGAAAAATCACGAGCTATGCAGATTTAGGCAGAATATGATGGAAATAACTACAAAGAAAAGGAAACGCAGCTACAACAAAGACTGTTAAACTACTTATAACTGGGTGAAGCCGGTGGAAGGTGATTCTTAAAGAGTTCTTGCAAAATTAGTTATTTTTCAACCAGAGGGCAAAGCATAGAGACGTTACAAGCTAAGAGGTGGAATAGAAATGTTTATTTTTTTAAGTTAGATAAACATTATATCAAAATTGAAGACTACTTCTTAACATTAGTAACATGTCCCACATTGTCCTACACAAACATACTCTTTGGTTTGTTGGTCACCTTACCCATAGTCAGTGCGTTTATGATAATTGCCCCGCATTATTATCATTATTACGGCCTTGTAGAGGAACCCTGTGTCATGATTTACATGCTGCATGCTCCTAAATGCATTTCGGTCTAACCGAATTACAACAAACGGAACCACAGCAAATTTTTGCCCTTTGGCCCCCTAATGGGTTAATCTTTCACCAAAAGAGTGAGTGATAACTCACTTAAAGATCCCCTCCAGGCATGTTTTAAGACATGAAAATACTAATGTAGAAATTTATAATATAATAAAAATAAGTATTTTATGTCTATTTTTTTCCACAAAAAGGTTCCTAGTTAAATTTTCTTGAAATTACATCTACTCCTCCTCCCTTATTGAAAAAAAATCCATTTTTATTTTTACTGTTTTATTTCAACTACTAGTGGACAATGATTTCTCCCATTGAAAAGCCAATTCTCAGGGTATGTGAACTGGAGGTTTCAGGTTTCCACATCACATTGTGTAATTTGCGTACTGGACTTCCAAACTAGTTGTGAAATCCAACCTTCTCTCAGTTAATTGTATTTCATCTGTAAATTCCAGAATTGACACGTCTTCACTGGAAATACAGTAAATGTCTATGAAATACACCACAACGTCAGCCAAAACAATCAGTTATGTAGCTGTATCACATGCGTAGGACCTGTTTCTCAGTATGAGTTACTGTAGCTGCCTGCGACATGTGCGTCACATTATACCAAATAATTGTGTCAGGCTGCGTCTTCACAGGATGTGGTTTCCCCCATTCAGTTTGTCATGCTCGCTAAGCTTGTCTAACAGCTTGTTAGACAGCGTCTTATTTAACCTTTCTGGGTTATACTGACTCATAAATATTCTGCTTTTGTAGACTTGTAGACCACACTTCTAATTAATATAAAAACAAATTAGGTATATATGTTTTCATTTGACCGTAATCAGATTATTTTAAAATAAATTGACTGTAAAGGAAACAGTGGGAAGTGTGAAAGAGACGAGCCATGACCTTAATCTGCACACTTCAAAGCAAACTGTGTCTCAGAGTTGTGGCTAAGAACGTACGTAGTCAGTGAGTGGGCATGCCTGCACACGGCTTTGCTGCCTCTTTTTAAAGAATGAGAACAAAGGTGTGTGAAAAACAATGATGAAACACACCTACACATGTGACATGTTGTACACACCTGCTTTGTATGACTTGCGTTTTGCCCTCCAGCAGATGAGTCCAAACAGGAGGACGAGTGCGGTCAACACAAGTCCTGACCACAGGCCTGCGGGTAATATCCAGGTACAATCTGATAAACAGAGAAAGGGGATTTTAGAGGGACCTAAATACATTTTAATTAGGTTTATCCTCCTGATTACACAAGTAACTTCTGGTAAATAAAGTGTGAGTGAGTGATTACTGAATACACCTCTTGATTCCTCATTAACAATATTGTAAGGTAATGAATAAAATGACTGACTATAAAAATGACTAAAAAGGCTTTATGAATGGATATTCATTCAATTTCAGTATGTTAACACTCAAGTAGTTTATAACATACTATAATACCCTATAATGTAGTTGTAAACAGAGATTATTTTGTTACTTGCATTTTTTAAGGTCTCATTAATGTAGTTGTCAGCAATTATAACTTCCATGAAGCACCCATAACTGTAATACAAGCAATTAATAAATGCTTGATAACATTGTACGTAGCTATACGATTACACATGTGAACAAATCCTTTCAGTGTGTTATAAAACATTCATTAACTACTTCTACAGATGTACAAATCATTCACAGGTCGGTTTAAAACTGAATTAATATCATCAACATATGATTATGTACAAACATATTTCTAATATCACTATTATTGTGTTCATTAAACCCCAGTTATATAGTTATAGTCAAAAATGACATTAATAAACACTTAAAAACATCCTTATATCTGCTTATAGTGTGTTATGAAGTATAAATGCTTTATATATTACTTCAAAACTAAATAGGTGGGACTAAAATGAAACCTGTGGTTGGAACACATTTTCCTTTTATGTTATGAAAACATCTTGTTTCCAGGTAAAAAGTGTCACAGGTAAAAATTTCCACGTGTTAGATCTGTAGAAGAAGTTAGATCTGTATATGCTTACTTGGTGTGTTTCATTACATATTTGACTGGATTAAACTGAGTAGGCTGAACTGTTTAAATCACTGATCTCACACAAATGAAAACCCTGATGACACATACTAGTATGAAAAAGTTGCAATGTAGAAGGACTCATTTTAATCAACATGTGACGTCTAAAATCTGACTGAGTTCAACTGCTATACTTGTCAGTTCAATACTGTAGCTCATTTCAAAATGTGGTGTAAATGAACACTGGATATCTTCAGCAAATTCCCCTCCGTTCTCACCCCTCTTTACTCCTCAGTGGACTCGTAAACAAAACTCAACTTCTGTCACCTGACTGGGTACTTTGACCTTTGTGACCTTTTGTACTGGCCTGATTCATTGGCTGGGTTTTGTTTTAGTATTTGCTTAAAAGAATAGACAAATAGTGAGAAATGGTGCCTGTGAGCGACTCATGAAAGCATTTTATAGATGTATATATCAACTCTCATAGCAGCTGTGTTCTATTGGTGCCTTCAAATGAAACTTGTGAGATTGTGTTTACAACATGGGAAGTCGTGTACACAATATGTTTGGTGTTCAAGTGGTTAAGTCGTGAGAACATCGCTTCTAAGCAACGTCAATGTTGATGTTACTGTCGGCGTATAGAAGCCACAGAGGTTCACAATTTCGCAAGCTAGCAAGTGGGTAACATAATGCAGTAAATGCTAAGGCATAATGCCAGAGGAAAAAGATGAGGCTGTTGGGAATATCAACATTTTCCTCAGACATATTATAAAGTTACAAAAAAAAACAATATACGACTAAAATTACAATATATTAACTTATTATTCACCGAAAACTTCCATGGCCTCCGGCATTTATGACAACGTCAACAAACACATCACAACTCATGAACTCTGAGCCTTCAGAAATACCACAAGAGGGGGGCGTTCATGTGGACTCTTCTTGTGAACACGGTAAACACGACCCCTTTTGAAGGCACCACATTTCTTTCTGGAAATTCCATTGAAGAAAGTCTAACAGGACCACAACATCATTCATGCCAGCAGCATGGCAGTGTTGTAGGGCTGCAACTAATGATTATTCTCATTATCGATTCATCTCAGATTATTTTCTAGATTAATCGATTAATGGTTTGGTCTACAAAATGTCATAAAATAATGAAAAATGTCCATCCCAGTGTCACAAAGTCCAAGGTTGTTTTGTCAGTCCGAAACCCAAAGATATTAAGTTTAAAATGATGAACAGAGAAAAGCAGGATATCTCCACGTGACACGCTGAAAACAGCATTTTCTGCCATTTTTGCATGAAAAATTACTTTAAGGATTAATTGATATTCAAAATAGTTGGCGATTATTTTTCTGTTGATCAAATAATCTATTAGTCGATTAGGGACATCATATCATGTTTCCCTCAGGGTGAAGTATAATAACTTGGGTGATCCCCTGGCCTGTCATTCAGCGCCACCATCAGACCCTAATTTTTATTTGTGTGATACTTTGGATTATGACCAATTACCTGCAAAATGAATGACGTTCCTATCAGCCTCAGCTGGACTTTGTGTTTAGTGCTAATTGGTGAATGTTAGCATGCTAACATGCTAAACTGAAATGGTGAACATGTTAAACGTTGTACATGCTTAGCATCAGCATGTTAGGATTGTCAGAGCTTGCTGACGTTGGCATCCAGCTCAAAGCACCACTGTGCTTAAGTACAGCCTCACAGAGCTGCTAGCATGACTGTAGACTGCAGGCCACAACCACATGTACTGCAGCTCAGCTCCCTCTTTGCCATCATCTTGAAACAGTCCCCTGAATCTGTCCTGTTTCTCCACAGCACTGCATCCTGTCTTGGCTTCAACCTCCACAAATTCACATCCGTCCAATCCTACATTGCATCCTCTGACTATCTGTGTGGCTGCTTGAGTACCCAGTTTGTGAAGGTATGGCCATAGCACAGTCCCACACGCTTGTCAATATTTAGTATTTTGTCGCTCACGTCCTCCACTCAGACTTGACTCTCAATTCTTTTGACTACTTAGGGACAGCAGAACAAGTTGTGACATATCATCTCCTTTAATGTTGATATGGCGAACTTTTTAGAAAACAAGTGCTAATACCATCCAGCAGTTAGCAACTTTATCATTGGTTTGGAGTTGTGTTTCTGGCCTCCTGATGAATGTAGGTCACATAGTCACTCTCTTTTAGCCCTGTATTTAGTTTTTTTTTCTCTGTTGTGCTGACTCCTGAGGGAAATATCTGGTTCTGTAGCTACTAAATGCTCCACTAAGTCTGTCAGCTAGTTGTAAACTGTTGGTGGTTGTTCCGATACTGATTCCAGTTTCGGAAATGCATCCGATACTTCCCCAAATTCGTTATCGGGTGTCAGCATGAACGCCAGTCTATGCACCAATCCCATACCATAATTTATTAACCTAGAAGAAAATCAACTTGTTTAATCAGAAATCAATTCTTCCTCACTGCTCCAAAACAGTAGCCTTGACTGTGCTGTGGCCCTGGATGTATCATGTATCATGTAAAAACAGTGTGGTGCTAGTGGAGAGTGTAACGGTAGTCGGAGCGAGGACAATATCAGCCATTTGGCAATATTTCACAGAACATCTCTAGTGGTTTTACATCGAAAAAAAACTGCCTGACCATGAGTCACCAGAGTGAACCAAAACAGTGAAGTTGCGGCCAGGCACAAGGTGCTGACTCTTAATATAAAGCTCAGTAGACCCCTTTCACATTGTCACATATTGTTTTCACATTGTCATTTGATACATTTATGTTATAAAAATATTGATTACTGCAGCTTTAATGTTAAGCCTATTCTCTAAAGGTGAAATGACCCTTTACAGACTACACCCCTATCTTCTGTCAGAGACATACTAATTGCCTTAAGAATGATTTTCCTATCTGTACTACTTTTACTTCCTCTCTTGATAACTTGGTCATATGACATAAAGGAACTAAAGGTTAACAGGAACTCACTGAGACACGCAGGATAAGAGCATTCATTGTGCAAGTTTTTTTTTTTTTTTAAAGCTAAAACATTTGAAAATCTGAAGAGATGATACACATGTAAAGACAGCTTGAAAATAAAAATGAAGACCTACGAGATTTGAAGTTGCCACAGATTGCATCAGTTGTTGAGGTTCCTGGAGTTTTCAACTCTCTTCCCAAGTCTTTACATCTGAAAACAACATACAAAGACAATCAAATAAATATCCACATACTGTGCTGTGTTTCTACAACTAGGGTTGCAAAGGGATGGGAAATTTCTGGTAAAATTACAGAGATCTTCCAGGGCTGTCCTTGACAAAAGAAATTCTTAGTCGACTAACACTTGGATGATTTTGTCGACTAATCGATTAGTTGAACACAAAAGCACCACTTTAAATCTTGTGTTTACCAGAGATGTGCTCATTAGTTTCTTGAAAATAAGTCATTCAGCATGAAAAAAGCATAGAAAATGACTAATCGACTAAAGAAATCTTAGTTGACTAAGACGAAAATGGTCAATTAGTTGACTAATCAACTAAGAGGGGGCAGTCCTAAAATTTTCCCAAACAATTTTTTTTTTAAATTTAAATTAATTCCAATATATATTTTAATAGCGAAGTTATTTTGGGGGAAAACACACATAAAATATCACATGGAGGAAGACCATGGAGAGGATATGGAGGCCTGAGAGGAAAAGTCTTTTTAAAAGCTTCAGAAACAGTTCCTACAGTGTCGATGAAATATAGTCACAGAAGACGTGATGTGGACGGCTCGGGTTTGTAGACTCATGATGTCAACCGAAACTAAAACAGTAATTTCTGCTGTGTCTCAATGGATGACTAATGAATGATGCACATCACATTCTATCACGTTACGTACAGTGACAACCTCCTTCGGCTTTGATAATAATAATAACCGTGATAACGGAGACGCAGTCTGACCTGGTTTGTGTTTGACAGGGCGAGTGGAAATCTGTTACGTTGCTGTAAGTCCCGTCTTCACACGGAGCACAGATTATGTCATTCATGCGAGTGGCTGCAAAAAAGAACGAGATTTCTTTTCAGTTGTCAGTTTGTGCTGTATTTTGGTAAGATGTGAATGCTTGCTGGAGTACATGATCATTTATTTAGCATTTTACAATGGAAGCCTACCTTGAACCTTGACCCCTTTACCCACAGGGCAGTGAGTCACTCGCCTGCAGTGGTCACAGTCATCATTGCTACAGTAGTAACCAGTCACACACTCGCACACGGTGTCTTCCTGAGCTGTACAGTCCTTTACTTTATTCTGCTTGTTACCTAAAAGAGTCAAAGAGAGATATAGTCAGTCCTGGAGGAGAGATCCATCTTCTGTTGCTCCTACTGAGGTCTCTCCCATATTGTCTTTTGTGAGTGTAAATATTTGGTCCATGGTAAGGAAAGAGTAGGGGTGGAAGAAGTACTCAGATACAACAATGTAAAAATACTCAGTAACAAGTACAAGTACTGCATTCAGAACTTACTTTAGTAGAAGTATTAGTAGCATCAAAATATACTTAAATTGGCAATGTCGAAGATTATCATTTAAATCAATGTCTGTTAAAGCTTCAGGAGGCAGAATGTTTTTGGCATCATTGGGCACAAACTAGGCAGCGCTGATCTAATATGAATCAATATTCTGTTACTGTAATGCCTATTTCTCTCCTCAAATGTTTTCAGAAACATCTTGTAGTGTACTATTCAGCTGTAAAATTAGAAAGTTTGCTCCGGCTGGTGGGCGGTGCTTGGTATTTCCTCAACTGATCTCAACGTGGCTGCCGGGTCACAAACTTTCTCATTTTACAGCTAAACAGTACACTACAAGATGTTTCTGAAAACATTTGAGGTAAGAAATAAGCATTACAATAACAGAATAGTGTTTCATATTTGATCAGCGCTGCCTAGTTTGACCGTTTGATCAGAGTTTGTAAGTGATTGACAGCTGCTCAGAGACAGCAGGCTCCAGCTCGGCTCTGATTGGTTGTTTTCCTCCGGTCTGTGAAATCTTGCAGATGCCGTTAGGAGCACCGGAGGACACAGAGGGACATGATTTTTTTAGATCACCTGTCTCATGCAGTACTGTCAGAATGTAGTGAGTGTTTTATAAAATAACTTTTTTTAATCATATTTGCTCCATTTCCACCCACTGCTGCTTTAACAGAATTAAACTTGAATAATTAGTTCAGATTCTTCTCTTTTAGTTGTGAAAATACAAAACTTACAGTTAGGGTCACTGAACTTGAGCACAAATTCAATAGACTTAAGCTATTAAGTTTTCTCTAGATCAGTTAGATTTGCTTTCCAGTTACATTCTCATTTGACAGGTTTTACAGCTGTCTGCTGCTGTTTTGTACCAGGGTTTTGAGGCTGCATCCTGTAACTTTGTTACATTAGAAATGTGTGTGGGTTATTACTTTCAAGGTTGTTAAAATCATCTTACTCCACACTGACAGTATCATATTTTCATTTATAGGCTTGTTCTGTGTTCGTCATTGAAACTATATGATGTTCATGACGTCTGGTTTCACTAAATAATACAAAGAAAATGAAACTATGTGATGTTAACATAGAGTGAAATATTTAAATCAAAGATTTTGTTTTTAGCCTGACGTGTCTTTCAAAACATTGGGTTCTCCACTAATATTTAAGATAAAGTTAGAAAATTGTGAACAAAGTTTGGCTACAAAGTTTGGTTATGTAAGGATTGACCCCACTGGAAGGTTAGTGAGGTTTAATTGGTTTAAAATGGAAAAGAGGACGATATTAAAGAAGTGGATTTGTGATGCTGTTCACATGAAGACACAACTGCAAAACATATATCTAAACTCTATAAAAAAGGCAGCAGGGGTGAGAAGAGGAAGGAAATGTGTTTGTGTTTGTAGTATAGAAAAACTGTGTGTACGTGCATATACAGTGCTGTATAATGTGTGACTTACTGGGATTGCAGTTCCTGCAGATCTGACATTTAGTCATGTAATTTTTTGTGGCTGTGTATAATCCACGTCCACATTCGGCACACTCGGTCGCTTTTGTGTTATCACAGTGAGCTTTCAGATACTGGCCTGATAAGAGTTGAGAAAACAGAGATATACAGAAGATGTCAGGCTGTCATGCAAATCCAGTATGTGAGGAATACTGAAAAGCACAGAACAGAAACACAGTAAATACTGTGTCGTGGTTTGCACAGTCCTATAAAGAAGTTTGTCATCCAAAGAGAAAAGAAAGAAGGATGTTGACTGACCTGCAGCACAGTAATCACAGCATCTCCCATTATTAGCGGGGTCCTTATCCTCATTTGGGCAATTAGCCATTTGTTGCCCCTTTAAACCTGCTCCTAACATTTGAAATGACAGCTATTTAATTGATCTCCGCTCAAAGAGCATCACTCAAGGTGCAATCTCTTTTCCCTTTCTCTTTTTCTAACTATCACCACTCTCTTTCTGTCTGAACTGTCTGTGACTACAGATGTGTTTCCCCTCCTCACTCTGCCTTACCCTACTTCTCATGTCTTCTCTAATCCTACACAGTGGAAAACCCCAGTGATCCTAATCTGACGTTTTCCCCTCTGTGTGTCTCTCTCTCTCGGTCTCTTTCTCTCTGTGTGTCTCTCCTCATTTCCTTCCTGTGCTAGCCCTCTCACTGCAAAGTAAGCGGTGTGTGTGTTTCCGTATAGCTACAGGACCAAATGCTGATTTTGGCTCTCTAACTAACTGCACGTAGCCGAGCAGCACAATGAAACATTTCCTCTCTCCGCTACACCCTTTCCTTTCAGTCTTTATCCATTGTTTCTCCTGAACCTTTGCCCCACTGGCGCAGGGATGTTGTTGAGCTAAAACTAACTGCAAAGAGATTTTGTACTAAGAGTCGATCTGACTGAAGGTTCTTGGCTCAGTCTGTCTTCCTGCCTTCCCAATTACCAGCAGTCACTCCCTCGTTACTGCAAACATATTAAAAAACAATCTACAAATAGTTGTATAAAATGCCTACGTTTGCAAAATATGAGTGAGAGAGAGAGGGGGGCAGCAAGAAAGAGCGAGAGATGGAAAGTAAATTATGAACAAAAGGGGAAGGAGAGATGTTGATGTAGTTTTATTTGTGAGGCGATTTGATCGGATCACGATGTTGAGATCAAGGTGGGTTTGAATTTTTGCATTTGAGTACGATAAAACGGATTACCACATCGTAATGATTTGCAATAGACGGGTCGAGGGCTTGTCAGATGGAGGGATGTTAGTGGATTTGTTTATAGCATTGTGATTTAGTATTTTTGTGATTTATGCCTCTTCGTCTCTGGCTCTCTTTCTGGATTTTCTCACATTAAGTAATACCGTTTTCTTTCTTAAGTTTGGGGTCCTTGCTTTTTTTTCTTTTCCTTTACAATGTATCACCCTGTCCCTTGAATTTTCATATCTTCCATACCTTCCCTCAGTCTCCTGCTTCTCCTGCTCTCCCGCTCGGCCTACTCGATGTTGCTGGGCTGGGTGGAGTCTCCAGGGTATCCCACTGGATACTTGCCCCATGCCAGTCTAAACTGGAGCAGGTGTGCCCCCAAAGGTCACACCCTCTCCATCAAGCTCATCCACCTGGACCTGGAGGACAGCCAAGACTGTGAGAATGATGCAGTGAAGGTCAGGGGTCAAGATAAACATCAAATGGTTGTGCTTAAAGAAGTCTAGGTTACTTGCTTATGTCAGTACTTTTATTGTACCCTCTACAACATCATTTATTTCCCAGGTCTTTTCAAATGGAAACCTAATCTCAGTTCTGTGTGGCAAAAGGGAATTTGAGGAGCTTCAGTCGTCTGTAAATCCCTCGCTCCTCTCCTTGCCGGGTGGCTGCCTCTCTCTTACGTTCCACTCCGACTACTCAAACGCAAAGAGGCACACCGGCTTCAGAGGCTTTTATACTGATCAAGGTGAGATGTAGAAAAGAAAAGCAAGTGAGTTGTAAAAGTCCCATCAAAGTCTATTGTATTTGTGCCTATTATATTTTTCCACCTTTCCCAGGGGAGCTCGGTTTGTATGTTCATGTATTTCATCATAGTGAATACATTTGTAATCATGTTGTTAGGAAGGTGATATTTTTAGACAATAATTCACAGTGGTTGCAGTTTATAGCTGTTAATGCTGAATTGGAAACAGTTACATTTTTAGATACTTTTTTATTTCATAAATGGAAAAAAATAGTGTCCAGGGTTATTTTGTCTATGGTGAGTTGTGTCTTATTTTCAGTTTTCACATAAATAACTAAAGCACATGCCTCTTAAGAGTCTTCAGCGTTAAGACTTTCAGTTTCAGTTCAAACTAAGTTGCTGACAGTGACTGATGTCTCCTCTCAATCTTGTCTAACGGCCTCACCTTTGGACAGAGCCAGGCTAGCTGTTTCCCCTTTTGTTTCCAGTCTTTATGCTAAGCAAACCTAACCGGCTGCTGGCTCCAGCTACGTCGTTACCCTAAAGACGTGAGAGTGGTGTAAATCTTCTCATTTCAACTATCTGCAAGAAAGTGAATCAGCTATTTCCCCAAATTTCAAACTATTACTTTAAGAGATGGGTTTTATGCCAAATGGATGTTGTTTAGTATGTTGCTGCATGTGCAGGTCTGATGGTTGATGGGGAAAAAAATAAGTGAATCATCACCACCATCAAAACAACAGATGTCCAGCGAATCCTTTAAAGTGTCTTGTGTGCCATGTGTGCTTTTCTACATCTGACCTTTAATTAATTTGCTCCCTCAGACTTCGACGAATGTGTGGACGACCCAGACAACAAATGCACCCAGTTCTGTCACAACTACATTGGAGGTTACCACTGCTCCTGTCGCCATGGTTACCACCTGGGGGTGGACAAACACACTTGCACGGGTACAAATAATCTCATGAATAGGGGCAGTAAACGGTATACACAATGAAGAGTTAAAGTTAGACAGAGGAAGACAAATCAAGGAAGGTGAATCAAAACTGGAACATGAAGTGAAAATGGGGAAATAGAGGAAGCAGGGAATCCGGGGGGGGGAGGGGAAAGAGGAGAATTGCATGTAAAGGAGGCTTATTGTGTAACATGTATGATTATGTTGATGGTGATGACAGTGAATTCTTATCTTCAACACAGTGAGTTGTGCTAAGGATCTGTCAGGGCTGAACAGAGGTGACCTATCCAGTCCGTCCTGGCCTGCTTCATATGCAGAGAATGCCAACTGTGAGTACACCCTGTCCGTGGAGGCCACCCTGCAGCTGGAGCTGCACTTCTCTGAAGATTTCGATGTTGAGCAAAGCCCTGATGGTCAATGCATAGATGCACTGACGGTAGGTGTTGAGTTAAAATATGTAAATACCAAATTTTTCTAAAACTTCTAACTTTACAGAGCAGGAAACAAAGAGGAAGTTCAGACAAAAGTGTTGTAACCATGGATTTGTTCTATTTTGACCATTTTATAGACTTTCTGTGTCACTTTTTTTTTTTTTGGTCCTTTGCATCTAGTGCCTATAAAAAGTATTCATTGAAAGGTTTTATTGTCTTACAACATTTAATCAAAATATATCAAATGTGCTTTTTTAGATACTGATCTACAGAAAAAATGCTTTAATGTTAAAAGTGAAAACACTCTTTTCAATATGATCTAAACTAATTACAATTATAAAATACAAAATGCCTATTTTTGCACAAGTATTCCCTCTCTTAAAGCGGCAGTAGTCAGGATTGGAGCAAATATGATTAAAAAAAGTTATTTTTATAAAACGGTCACTATATCCTGACAGTAGTGCATGAGACAGGTAGTCTGAAAAAAAATCATTTGCCTCTGTGTCCTCCGGTGCCCCTCATGGCATCTGTAAGATTTCACAGACCGGAGGAAAACATTCAATCAGAGCTGAGCTGGAGCCTGCCGTCTCTGAGCAGCTGTCAATCACTTACAAACTCCGATCAAACGGTCAAACTAGGCAGCGCTGATCAAATATAAATCAATATTCTGTTCCTGTAATGCCTATTTCTCACCTCAAATGTTTTCAGAAACATCTTGTAGTGTACTGTTTAGCTGTAAAATGAGAAAGTTTGTGACCCGGCAGTCATGTTGAGATCAGTTGAGGAAATACTAAGCAGCGCACACCAGCAGGAGCAAACTTTCTCATTTTACAACTAAACCGTACACTACAAGATGTTTCTGAAACCATCTGAGGCAAGAAATAGTCATTACAGTAACAGAATATTAATTCATAATTGATCAGCGCTGCCTAGTTTTACCGTTTGATCGGAGTTTGCGAGTGATTGACAGTTACCTCTGTTGAATGAACAGCCAATAGGAACGCTCTCTCTCTGAAATGACCTGCGATTGGCCAAAGTCTCTCGTCACGGGCTAGATTTTGTAAAGCCTGAAAACAGAGCCATGAGGAGGTGCAGAAGTCTAGTTTTCTCTCAGATCACTTGAATTACAATATGCTGAAAGGTTATTATGGATTTTTTGCCAAATGATGCCAAAAACATTCTGCCTACTGCAGCTTTAATGTCACAAGTGAAAATGTTACAAAGTGATCTAGTTAATTACAAATATAAAATCCTAAATACTTTTTTTGCACAAGTTTCCCCTCCCTTAAGTCAGTATTTAGTAGATGCAACCTTTGCTGCAATCACATCTTTGAGTTTGTGTGGGTAGGTCTTTATCAGCTTTGCACATCTGGACACTGACATTTGTCTCTATTCTGGACTCCGACTGTTGTTTTAAAGCCATTGCCGTGTAGCTTTGGCTTTATGTTTGAGCTCATTGTCTCGCTGGAAAACAGAGAAGTATCCCCACAGCGGGATGCTATGTTTATGATGATGAGCAGGGTTTAGTCTGATGAACAAAAAGCTCAATTTTGGTCTCTTGGTTCTTTCTCTTTGAGGTATCTTTGACTTGTGTATTCTATGTTTGTGGTGAATCATTGTACATGCTGGAAGACACATACACATGCATGTTTCACCAAAGGGAACAGAGCAGAGAGGAAGTCAGGACGCGTACATTGTGAGACGTTACCTATGTTGTTTTGTTCGCAGATTGAGACTCACTCTGGGACTCTGGGTCCATTCTGTGGCCACACGCCTCCCCCATCTCCCTTTCTGACTCACTCACATCATGTCAAAATCCGCTTGACCTCTGATGGCTTCGGCACAAACAAAGGCTTCTCTCTCCACTTCATGACCAGAGGTACTGCAGCCTCCTCACTTGTGACACAATGGGAAAATAATATTTGTTATGAAGTTTGTTGGAAACTGATCACAAATGATCATAATTGTTCTTCTCACATGTTAATTACAGGCAAGGTGTGTCCAGCGGAGGTGACCTCAGACTCCACTGTGACTCCTCAGCAAACAGAATACCGTCCGGGGGAAACAGTGACAGTAACTTGTGACCTTGGCCATGTTCCAAATACTGTGAGTGTACAGAGAACCAGAACTGTTAATAGATTTACATTTCATGTATTTAAGCCACTATTAAGCTAATTAAGTTCTCCTTTTGCAATGTAGCAAGGCACCAAGACCCTGTCATCACAGTATGTGACAGTATGCCAGAATACAGGCGTTTGGACTCCCAATTACAACTGTGAACGTGAGTCTGACTGTGACAGTTTCTTTTGACATTTTCTCTTGAATTTCTTGTTCTTTTTTTTTTTTCTTACTGTCTTTCACAATATTTTTTTCATGTGTAGTTGTGGATTGCGGTGTTCCTGATATCCCAGAAGATGGCATCCTTCAGCTGGTGGACTCAGATAACCCATACCATCAGTATGAAGACCAGATCCAGTTTAACTGCAGCTCAAAGTACTACACACTGGAAGGAGATGGTGATTATAACAAGCTTGAACACATCTATTCTGATTCCTTTAAATTAGCTTTTAAGAATGCTGCTTATTGATCTTTCATTGTTTCACCAATATGCTCTCTTCGATCTTTCAGACACGTACACTTGCAGTGCCAGTGGTGAATGGGTTTCAGGTGGCGGCAAGACAGAGATGCCGAAATGCATTGCAGGTATGACTTTAAATGTATTTGTTATATTTTCTCATGTTAGCCACTTCCGAATCTATGAATGATCTCTTTTTGTGTATTTCAGTGTGCGGGAAGCCTGAAAGCCACCAAGCAAGTTCAGCCAGAATTTTGGGAGGTAAGGATGCAAAGATGGGAGAGATACCGTGGCATCTTTTGATTAAAGAGCCGAGTAGAGGAGGAGCATCCCTGATCAATGACCGATGGGCTGTCACAGCAGCTCATGTGGTGGAAACGGCAGAGGAAACCTCTTTGCGCCTCTATGGTGGACTGATAAATGGAAGAACGATATCAAATAGGTTGTCTGATGTTGTCGTCATGGACAGTGAGAGGATCATCATTCACCCCGGCTACATCAGGGGCATTCCTCTTGTAGATCGCACCGATTTTGACAATGATATTGCTCTTATCAGATTCACTTCCAGGGTGACTTTAGGCCCAAAGCTCCTTCCCGTTTGTCTGCCAGAGGTAAACATGGACATGTTGGAAAACGAGCAGGGCACAGTGTCAGGCTGGGGGATAACAGAATCAAGGACAGGTAGTTTTGTCACGTCTGCCTTGTTAAAATATGCTCATATTGGGGTCTACTCCCTTACAGAGTGTCAGAATACACCTAACAAACCTACAACTACCAAACGCATGACTTTCACTAATAACATGTTCTGTGCTGGAGCAAATGGAAAGGACAGCTGCCAGAAAGACAGTGGAGGCCCGTTTGTTTTGCCTATGTTGGCTGAAGGCAGAGAGCCTTATTATCTGTCCGGCATTGTGTCCTGGGGACCCCCCTGTCGAGAGAGGCAGTACAAGGGTTATTATACCAAGGTGCAGAATTATGTAGACTGGATTAAGGAGACAATAGATACAATAGAAAAGTCTTAGAAAGAGGAAAGATAAGGGAGAAAATACTTCTCCACTAACCATAATAACATAATCAATATGACTGATTCAGATAATGTTTATGGAAATAAAGACTATAATCTTGTAATCAAATGTACCAACATTAATAACAAGTGATGCCATTATGACTTCATACTTCACTTTTGTATTAAAGGAATTTGCAAATCAACTGCAGAGAATGTGTGCTTTAACCAACTTAATAATATACTGTATTTTTGTCTTTTAATCAGATACACACAAAAACATGTTTCCTTCCAGGGGCCAATAATACTTAGTTATTTCATAGTTTATACATTTACCTTTCACACTGCTTTTCAGTGCCGTGTGTTTCTCTGATGAAGCATTTCATCAGATGTGTTCTCACATGTAAAACAATAACTCATGCTGTTGTTCTCTGTTTTTAAATGTAAAACAATTCAGGTGGAAAAGTTATCTTAATTTATTTATGTGGATTACAAACAAGGGCTGTCATCAACCAAAGAAATTCTTAGTCGACTAACACTCACATATGATTTTGTCGACTAATCTACTAGTTGATTTAATCAACAGATCTGTAAAAGTGAGTTTCTCCACAAGGAATCACACAAAAGCACCACTTTAAATCTTGTGTTTACCAGAGATGTGCTCATGAGTTTTTTGGAAATAAGTCATTCGGCATGGAAAAAAGCATAAAATCGACTAAAGAAAACGACCGATTAGTTGACTAAAAGGGGGCAGGCCTACTAAAATCATAAACTCTTTAAAATGTTTACACCAACAGACTGGAAGAGCTGTACACCCATAAACCAAATTACATGTCATTTTTTCTATTTTTTATTTATTATTATATTTATATTTATGTTTGTTTTTCTTTGACCAGATGGTAATGAGGAGGCAGGACCATGATTTTTAGCCCTCTATGTAATAAACCACAGGGACACGGTCTCAATTTGATGTTGTTTTGTAGGCAAAAAGTACAATGTACTCAAATTACTCCTATGCTATACTAAGCAGCATACAGCTGTCTCAATCAGCTGCTTCACTCAATGTTTTGATACCCAAATGTTTCACCATCACCAACATGCCTGCCGCTGAAGTCAAAGGCATTGTTTCTGTTTGCGGATGCTGAAAAAAAAGTCCAATAGCCCCCTCTAGTGATAGAATGAGGTTTATGGGTAAATGAGCCAGAGTTTGAAATAGAGGACATGAGAGCTGAAATCAAAAATCAAGCTGGTCTTTTTCTAAAGTTATTTTCAATAGAGAACCTCATTTGAGGTTTCTAGTTCACAAGATCGTCCTATTTCTCTATTTTTTTTATTTTTTATTTTTTTAAACAGAGTTTATTTCTGAATTTTGTTAATACAACTCTGACAATCCACTGCACAAACATGCTTGGACTGATAGATATACCCAGCCATACACCCCTGACCCATGACAATACCTAGAGGCCCCTTCAAAAGAACAAGTGTACAAAAATAAATATAAATAAATAAATACACACAAATATACAAATAAAATAAAATAGTCATAGTAAAAAAAATAAAAATAAAAATAAATAAATAAATAAAATAAAAATAAAATAAATAAACATAAATAATGATAAATTGTTAGAGGTCTAGGACAGTACACCCTATCATCTAGGGCACTAACATGCATAAAACAAGCACAGGAGTTAAGCCGAAGAGTTGAACACAAAGAGAAATCTGGGGTCCTTCGAATGTTTCGTTTGAAATTTTCGTGGTCAAATATATATATATATATATATATATATATATATAACACATGAGAACGTGTTGATATATATATATATATATATATGCACACACACACACCAAACTTTATTCAGCACTTTATTTCTCTATTTTTGAGGAATTATTTCCAGCATCGATCCTGTTTCAAAGTCAAGAGCTCATTTGATTTTGCCAAGACAAACAAGGCTTATTCCTGGCATTAACGCAGTGAGTTGCTAAATACTGGAAACGACAGACTTTGTGACATTAATGTTTCACTTGTATGTGAGACGTTTGCTCCTACAGCAGCGGATCAGTTCACTCACGGATATAGCATTTAATCCAGAGATGGGGTGGACTTCCTTTATCGTCTTGTAAGTTTGGATGAACTTTAAAACCAATTCATGTGTTGGACTTTAATTGTTTTTGCCACGAATTTCTAGCTTGATTCCAAAATTCACTGTGAATTCCTGCTATTATTGTGGAGCTGCTTGTTATATAATTGTGTGTTATCTTCTATACAACCAATATTACAGATGAGCAGTGTGTTTTATATCCGTCTCTCAGTATGCCTCCATATATAAAGCCTTGTTAATATCATAAGGTTGCAACAGCTGTGTTGATTGTGTGACTGTGTTTGTTCTTTTTCTGTTTGCATTAACTTTGGACCAGCAGCTCAGATGACCGCAAACTGATAAACAGATCGAACTCTCTCTGTCCTTGCACCTCTCCAGGTTTCTGTGTGTGTCAGTGTCTGAGTGCTGGCGGCTGCCCGACCCAGAGCCTCTGATGCATGGGGCTGTCCAGTCCCCCCAGTATCCCGAGCCTTACTCTCCCAACCTGCAGGAGCAGTGGGACCTCAGTGTGCCCGAGGGCTACCAGATCCGACTCACCTTCACACACCTGGACATTGAAGCTTCTGCAGGCTGCTATTACGACGTCCTCACAGTCAGAGCCATATTTCAACACATATGAAATCCCAAACAAAAGACCAGTGTTGTGGTGTTTGAGTTCTGAACTAACGTGTGACTCGAGTTTTGACAACCTGACTCAGGCTTGAATATTGACGACTTTATCTAGAACACTTTTTCTACCGACTACGTACGCAAATCTCCACGTTTCGCAGTTATTGCCTAAGTGCTTTCGTGTATCTCAGTGTAACTAACTGCATGATTGGTATTGCAAAAGACCCTTTCTCCTTGCAGTGGTCTCTCTTTGGGAGTAATCTCACAAGGAGGGAGCCCCATGTTAGTTTTTTAGAGGTTTGTCTTGCTTGGCCACCAGTGGCTCACATGGGGGTTCCCCTCCAAGTCTCAGCAACACAATCATACCTCTTCTTGGGCAAAATAGCTAATTTCCTATTTGGTGCTGTCATATAGGTAATTAGACCATTTCTTTCCCATTTGGCCCTCGCTGGGGTCAAATCTCCCCCCCCCACCCCCAATCCCCCTTTACCCAAAACCGATGTAAATGTGTATACTAGAACAGTTTACCACATTAGTTCAACTCAAATGCCACTTGGAGGCAGTGCAACCAAACGCAACATTGCCAAATTAGTTGTGCTTCTGGCAACCAAGCCCCTTCTCATAGGCAGTATGTGACGAGTTGGAATGAGAACGTGTTGCGCCACCAGATACTTAGTAGTCCAATATTAACTCTACATTCCACTGTTTTGGTCTCCACCGACTCCTGATGGAAGTATCTGCCTCTTTAGCTAGTAAAGTTCATTAGTCGCTAACTGCCTTTCATTTGGTGCTGGGTCCGTATAGCGTACAGTGAGCTACCAGAGCTGCTGCTGCTGAAACATATGTTGATCCGAGCAGTGAGAATGAACCGAAATGGTAAACCAAAACAATGAGCTGAAAGATGCTAAAAAAACTCCATGGAGCTGAGCGGGGGATAATTCTATGTGGGTTTGTCAATACGAGCGACCCCTTTCATGCACATATTAATTTCAGCCATTGTTAATATAAAAATATTGATTATTGCAGCTTTAAAGCTGCAGTGGGTAGAAATGGAGCAAACATAAATAAAAAAAGCATTTTTTTATAAACTGGTCACTATATCCTGAAAGTAGTACACGAGACAGGTAATGTGAATACAAATCAGATTCCTCTTTGTCCTCTGGTGTCCTCCGGTGTCCTCCGGTGCTCCTGATGGCATCTGCAGGATTTCACAGACAGGAGGTAAACAACCAGTCAAAGCCGATCTGAAGTCTGCCGTCTATGAGAGCCGGCTGTCAATCACTCGCGAACTCTGATCAAACGGTCAAACTAGGCAGCACTGATCAAATATGAATCAATATTCTGTTACTATAAGGCCTATTTCTTGCCTCAAATGTTTTCAGAAACATCTTGTAGTGTACTGTTTAGCTGTAAAATGAGAACGTTTGTGACCCGGCAGCCATGTTGAGATCAGTTGAGGAAATACCAAGCACCGCCCACCAGCCAGAGCACAGCCAATAGGAACGCTCTCTCTGAAATTACCTGTGATTGGTCAAAGTCTTCCGTCCCGGGCTAGATTTTATAAAGCCTGAAAACAGAGCCATGAGGAGGAGCAGAAGTCTAGTTTTCTCTCAGAACACTTGAATTACACTATGCTGAAAGGTTTTATATGGAGTTTTTGCCCAACGATGCCAAAAAATTGTTGCCTACTGAAGCTTTGAATAGGCCTTGAGACTCAGACTTGGACTCAAACTCAAAGATAGATGACTCAGGATGCGACTCTGACTCCAGGTTTGGTGACTCAACTGCAACACTGCAATAAATTCGGCTGCTGATAAGCATGGTGCATTACGCAACTTTCCCTCATCATGATGAAGATTTTATCCCTTCTGTGATTCTTCAGGTTCTCTATGATGCAAAGATCCTGGGGAAGTTTTGTGGCCATGAGAACTCGGCTGATGGGCATCACCCAGGCAACGAGCCCATCCTGTCTCCAGGCAACAGACTCACCCTCACATTCCAGACAGACGGCAACAACCCAGAGCGCCACCAGAATGTGGGCTTCTCTGCTCAGTACCAGGCAATAGGTACTGTAGCACTTATCCATCCTCTGTCACTTCTTCCACTACTGAACCGCCTCCCACTAACTTAACTCTCATTATCAGACATGGATGAGTGTTCTGCACCAGAACCTGAAGACGGCTCAGGTCCACTCTGCTCTCAGATCTGCCTCAACACCCTTGGCTCATACCTCTGCTCCTGTCACCACGGCTACGAGCTTCGCCCAGATCAGCGCAGCTGTGTTTGTGAGTGTTGTACGGATACACACTTGTTATGTCTGTATGTATTACAGGTGTGAATCAGGGGGGATCGATGCTCAGTAAAACTGTTGTATCTCAATTTTCAACTGCTTTGACCCAAGCCAACGTCTATTTCAGTCAGAGATACTTGTGTCAAGGAAGTGAGCATTTATGACAAATGGTTGTACAATTAGATTTGGCAGAAAAGGCTTTGCTCTCATAGAATCTGAGCAGCAATAAAGAGTCAGCTAGAACCAATCCATGCTTAACAAACACTTTCATGAACATTAGATCTTAGTAAATGCCAATAGCAATAACAATGCCAAAATCCTAACAGCAATCGACATGTACAACCCAAGCGGCAACCACTGGTGCTGAAAAACCTGAGCCAACATGGAAGTGACAAAAACTGCAGTTCTTCAAATGGCCACTTGATGTTGACTCCAAAAGGGAGTCAATCCCCACAGACCCCCATTTTAAAATGCCCAACTTTACAGCAGAAATAAACATATTTACAGCCCAGTAGAAAAAAATGGTTTTGGTCTTTATAGCTAATTTCCCCTTTCATGACAGCTGTACAGGGGCTGAATTTTTATACAACTATTCCATTTAAATTATATTAAGGCTTAAAGTTAGGCATAATTGAGGGTGTGGCCGCTTTGAGTGGCAGGTGGGTGCCGTATCAGGTCAGTAGCTGCTAGCTGTCTGCTCTGCTGCGTCACCGGGACCAACTCAGCTCCACCGACAATCCATCTTTGCCCATTTTTGAATTAGCGATGAGCTAGGCTGTGTCGTCACTGCCAAGATGGTGCCGGCCGGAGCCACGGAGACTACGTCCATATTTTACACAGTCTGTGGTACACCCGTATGAATATGATTGGATGTTACTAGTTAGCTGGTAGCTAAGCAGTTGACGAATGAGCCACTGATGGTGAAGCATGAATGAAGCAGCAGATTGAATTTAAAGCAGCAGTGGGTAGAAACGGAGCAAATATGATTTAAAAAAAGTTATTTTTATAAAACGGTCACTATATCTTGACAGTAGTGCATGAGACAGGTAATCTGAAAACAATCATGTGTCTCTGTGTCCTCCGGTGCTCCTAATGGCATCTGCAAGATTTCACAGACCGGAGGAAAACAACCAATCAGAGCAGAGCTGGAGCCTGCCGTCTCTGAGCAGCTGTCAATCACTCGCAAACTCCCATCAAACAGTCAAATTAGGCAGCGCTGATCAAATATGAATTAATATTCTGTTACTGTAATGCCTATTTCTCACCTCAAATGTTTTCAGAAACATCTTGTAGTGTACTGTTTAGCTGTAAAATGAGAAAGTTTGTGACCCGGCAGCCATGTTGAGAGAAGTTGAGGAAATACCAAGCACCGCCCACCAGCCAGAGCACAGCCAATAGGAACTCTCTCTCTGAACTGACCTGTGATTGGCCAAAGTCCGTCACGGGCTAAATTTTTTAAAGCCTGAAAACAGATCCATGAGGAGGTGCAGAAGTCTGGTTTTCTCTCAGAACACTTGAATTACAATATGCTGAAAGGTTATTATGGAATTTTTGCCCAATGATGCCAAAAATATTCTGCCTACTGCAGCTTTAACCTGTTCCTTTACCGATTTCCCAGTGTCCTGCGGCGGCGGTATATTTGATGAGCCAGAGGGACATCTGTTCAGTCCAGGATACCCTAACCCTCCACCGCATGCTGTGTCCTGTCAGTACATTATTTCTGTAGAATCTGGATTCACTGTCGCTCTTAACTTCACTGACAACTTCCACATCGATAGCGCGGACACTGAGCAAGGTCCAATCTGTCTCCATCACTGGTTACAGGTAATGGCAAGCAGCTTTCACGGACTATATATTTTTATGTGAATAAATGGAATTAAACGGTATCACTAAAAAGCTATGTTAAACAATAAATGAGCTGTGTACCAATCCTCTCTTAAAAGGTGACCATCGCAGACAACGAGCCCATGAAGCTGTGTGGTGGAAAGAGTCCAGGTCTAATAGTCACAAACTCCAACACTGTCAGACTGGACTACCACACTGACGATGAAGGCCTGAGCAACGGCTGGAGCCTGGACTACAGCACATACAGTGAGGGAGAGAGGAATGAAATGAAGCCGATGAGCAATTAAACTGCAATTGATTGAGTGTCAAAACATTTTGGTACTCGGTGAAATATATATTTTTTCACCATCCTGTTTGATTGCAACTAACAGTTGGGTAACTATGCAGTTGATGTCACATGTCTGCTTGTCCATGGTGTTTCCAGGAGTGAAGTGTCCATTTCCTGGTAATGTGGCTAAAGGCAGGGTCACTCCTATCTTGACCGAATATCTCTACAGAGACTACATCTTTGCGCGCTGTGACCAAGGATACAAGCTGATGATGGTTAGATGAACCTTCACTGTTTTTTTCTTACAACGTCTAATAGAGGGAACATCTGTATTTGTCATTGGCTGATGTGTCATCAGTTCCTCTCTTTACTCTGTCAGGACGGTCAGGAGGTCGAGGGCTTCTCTACCATGTGCCAAAGCAATGGACAGTGGCACCTCCCTCTGCCAGAATGCCACAGTATGTTTCCTTTAAGCTCAGACATAACAGCCATTCTGAAATTCATGGAAAATGTATTGTGATTCAATCACATTCTTGATCATTTCCTGTGTCACTGGCAAAATATTAATAAGTTCTTGTTTTGTTCTTCTGCAGTAATTGATTGTGGAGAACCTGACCCTTTGCTGAATGGAGGCGTGACCTTCATGTCTGGCTTTCAGAATCAGTACCGTTCTGTTGTTCAGTATCACTGTAATGAACCATTTTACTCTCTCCTTGGTGGTATAAATGGTGAGATATTAACATATAATGTTCTATGATGTACAGTTTTAGATTTTTCCTTCCATTCCCACCAGCCTTTGGTTTCCATTAGCACAATGGTTCCCAACCTGAGGTCCGGGCCCCCCTTAGCGGGGCGCCACAGATCACTGGGGGTGCGCCAGGACTTGTGTGCTCTGAGGTTGTCAAACTTAGATTTGCACAGGTATAACTAAAAACATAATAACACACTTACTAGATAATTGTACAAAAGTCTGTATATGAAACTATTCAAAAATATTTATTTTTTTGCTACTTAGTAGGCCACATGGTGTTTGAACCCGGTATTTGTGCACAGTTGCAGATAAAGATCCAGCTACGATAATATTGTTAGTCTTGTACTATTTGAAGAATTACAATAACATTTCCAATAACCCCAGAGCATTGTAAAGTCCAAAAGTCCAAATTTATTGAAAAAAGGTTTAATCATTTCCAAAATTCACAACATGTTTTTGTCTAATGAAATATTCTGCTTCAATCCATATTTGTTGGCGGTTAGCCTTTCAAAAACAACGTCTTCACTGCGGTCAAAAACCTCTTTGCTCTCCCACTTGCTGCACACAAAGGGAGGCCTGCACCTGTATTAACGGGGCGGGCTAGCAGCAATCTAACAGCACCATAAATTACATTTATTTAACCACAATAACAAAAAAATATTTTGGCTCTAATATTATTACATTAAATTAAGTCATTACAAAGAAAAGATCATCACTTTATTTATGTTGATGAAACAGATGAGTTCTATCATTAAAGAAAGTTTATTTAATAAATAAAGATAAACTCATTTAATACACTGAATCAACTTATTCCAATTGAGGATTTTGTTCGAGAATTTGTAATTGTTATAAGGGTGATAACGTCCAAAAATATTGGTGGGGGGCTCAGCTTTTCTTAGATACAAGTAGAGGGGGGTTTTAAGGAAAATAGGTTGGGAACCACTGCTAATGCTGTTTAAAGTAGCGAGATTTTAGAGTGCTATCGATTTTCAATAATGCAGATATGAATGGAAACCAATGGAAGCCTGAAAATACATTTCATACAAAATATATTTAAATCAAAATATATTTTAATCAAACTCCCTGCTCTGCAGTTGTCTTCACCTGTGAGGCCGACAGAAAGTGGAGATCCGATAACGACATCATTTTCAGACCAACATGCATACCAGGTATTGCTTTTCATTACAATAATAAAATCCTGTAAAACCTAGATCTTAAACGGAACACAAAGTCTGTACTTGTGTGAAACTTTATAAAAACATATACATCTGTATCTCATCCAGTTTGTGGCCAGCCCACACAACTCATCTCCACCTATCAGAGGATCATTGGAGGCAGTGACGCTCCAGACGATACCATCCCCTGGCAAGTGATGCTGAGTATAGATGGAAGCAGAGGAGGAGGCATGGTGATTGGAGACCGCTGGATAATGACTGCAGCTCATAACGTAATGCATGATGGAAATCTAGTACCAAACGAGACTGTACGGGTAAGTGTGCTACTATAATGTTATCTCTGTGCCAATTGCCGCCATGATTTTGAATCAACATTAATTTCTTTCTATGCTGTTGATTTGCAGATTTACATGGGGCTTACTAATGTTAATGCCTTGATGAACTCTCCTACGTATGCTGCCTCGATCCACACTCACCCTTTATACAACAACCCCAACCACGTTGACTTCAACCATGACATTGCCTTGATCAAAATACAAGACCCAATCACATTCAACTCATCTGTTATGCCAATATGTTTGCCAGCAGAGGGCGCCACATACGTCACTGGCACGATGGGGTAAATAAACAACTGCTGGGTTTCATTTCATAATGCTATGTAATCCATTTCATGTTATTACCAGCCGCGATGCTGGTATTGTTTTCACCTTGTGAGTCTGTGTGTGAGGCAAAATGTGGTCCTGGAGACACCTACTGTAGTGGGAACTACCTCAGATGCCGTTTTTAATACTTTGCCAGGAGTTTATATTTCTGTCAGTCTGTGGACAGATATTGTCACCATGATAGTGTCGCATCCGTACAAGATGCAGTACGAAACTTAACAGGCGTGTAATTGAGAGGATGGGTGTGGTCCGAGCAAGGGCACTGGAAGTAGTGGGATAGGAAGTTGGGAAGGGGCCATTGCCCCTCTTTACGCCCCTGGTCCGATTTGGCGTCTATGATGTATCACATGATGTATCTGGATGTAGATGGTGTCTAGTTTTATTTTATTTTTTCCACTTTAAGTTTTGGAAACACTTACTTTAGTGAGAAATACCACAGAAGCGTTTTTTTAGACCTTTGCCAGGTGTTTATATTTTTGTAGACAGATTTTGTGACCGTAAGTGTCGAAAAGTGCAAGATGCAGTCATGAAAGTTGACTAGTGTGTAGTTCAGATCAAAATGAAGAAAGAAAATATGTGTGGTCCGAGCAAGGGTGTGATCCCATTGTAAGATGGTCTCTAGATTTACATTACTTTTTTCTGAATTCACCATGAGTGTCTTGTCTTCTACATTTTTTTTCAGACTGGTGTCAGGCTTTGGCATAACAGAAACTGACAAGCGACGGATTTTAACAAATAAGATGAAGTATGTGCAAGTCCCTGTGGTGGAGCAGCTGGCATGCAGTGATTCAATCACTGAGTTGAAGAAGAAAAGGGACTATGTGCCAGTGTTGACAAATAACATGTTTTGTGCTGGAGTCCCTGAAGGGGGGAAGGACTCCTGCCAAGGTGACAGTGGAGGCCCCTACGCCCTGAGAGACGATGGACGGTTCTGGGCTGCTGGGATTGTCAGCTGGGGGTTTGACTGCGGACAGCGGGGAACATATGGAGTCTATACCAGAGTCATCAACTACGTAGACTGGATCAACAAGACTATGCAGGAGAACTGAATTTGACAGTAATTCAATACAATGTGATGTAAAGGTGTTGACGAAACCAAACATCTACAATAAAATAAGAAAAGAGAAATAATTTTGCTCGAAATATACTCTTTCTGCATTGTCACAAAAAAGCTATGAAGTGAGATAATCTTCCAGTTGACAATAAAATCATCAAATACAAATTTCTACCTATTATTTTGAACCATTACAAAACTTCCTAAAACTATTGAACGAATATCATACTGATTGTAAAGTCACCGCATTGTATTAAAATCTCTCAAAAGATTAGTCACAGATCTTTTCTCTGGTTAAGATAACTGGATTAATTTCCACTTCAGCTCCTTCTTACCAGCTTGGTATTTGTCGGTCAATGTATTTTACAGAAACTCTAATCCTTCTTCTAGTTTGGTTAGTCAGAGTTATTGAGTCATATTGGCCCTGTTTTTCTCCACTTTGTACCTGCAATTATTTTTTGCCAAGACAAACAAATCCTGAAGGTTAAATCCCATTGCAAAATACTACAAATCACAGCTTGAGTGACATTAATGGTCCATTTGAGCACAAGACATTTCACCTAAAGCTGCAGTCTCACAGAGATAAACGTATTGCAGACATGGGATGGACCTACTGTGTTATATGGTAAGCTTGCTCAAATTCTTTCACCTTCATGTTGCATGATTTATTGAATTTTCTTTTTCGTGAATTTCTATCTTGATAATAAAACTGGAACTATACTATAGCACTGTCTATGAGCACATTTGTCTATACTATATATATATATATATATATATATATACTGTATATAAACGGTATAGAAGCAGTACCATGTAGTTGCAAAAGTTAAACATATGTGTGTTGTTATTTTTCTTTTAGCATAAACTTTGGATTAGTAAAATCTTTCTGTTTACCCACAATTTCAGGTTTCTGTGCTTGTCAGCGAGTGAGTGCTTGCTGCTGCCCAATGAGCCAGAAATATCTGGAGAGATCCAGTCCCCTCAGTATCCCCTGCCTTACCTTCCCAACCAGCTGAGGATGTGGACCTTCGGGTCTCCCGAGGGCTACCAGATGCAGCTGTCCATAACACACCTGGATATTAAAGCTTCTCCGGGCTGCAATCAAGACTCTTTGATGGTCAGGACCATATTGAAACCTAATATTATACAATAGTCTAAACAATAGATCAGTGTTTTCTAAGTCTAATATTTATTACTTCACTTTGACTTGAGCATCTGTCTGGCCATCCTAACTGGTGTACAGTAAACCTGATGGTAGAGTATGGCACAAAAAGGGCGAGTCCATTATTTTCGTTATTTTGAGGTTTTTATATAATTTTGTAGCTTCCCAGTGGTGTTCCTTATATATTCAAAAACGAACATTCAAATTTTGGTTAAGTATTTCAGCCCGTTCTCATTCCCAGGGCGACGCTTTGTCACCGCCGTCGGTGCCACACAAGGCAGCCTATAGCGCCGGAATGCAAATCACCTGGCTTTTCTACTACTAATTACTATTTTATGAATGAAGTCTGGTGGCTTTGAACACGGCTTCAGTTCTTAGTCAGAAAGGGCTATCTGATGGCATTGTAAAGCTGTGAACATATTCTGAATTTTTTAGGTGGCTAATATACCTTTTTCTGCAGCTTCCGTCCACAGAAGCGTTACCTCGCCATCAGACAGGGGAACTGAAGCCGTTATATAGCTTTCTTCAAAGCCACCAGACTCTTCACAAAAATGACAATTTTACTTCACAGAACATGAGTATACAGTATATACAACCTCACTTCAAAAAATCTGAAGTAACCCTTTCAGTTATTTCCAAACTTAGCACAGCTAACTTTGATGCCGCTAGCCCGCTAGCCGTCACTGCTTTTTGCTAAGTGTGCATTTCCATTTGAAAAAAAACAAACGGAAAATTTAACTAAAATCAAAGTGACTGGACCAATATAATATACATCCATGGTTTGAACTTGTTGAGGACTTGATGTTTGGTGCCTAAAATGGGCTGTTCGAGTGTATTACATCCTGTCCTCATGCACAAATGTTTTGCAATTCAGTGTTCTGCTTAAAGCAAGACTATGCTACTTTTGAAAGAATACATTTTACAAATGAAAAGTTTAAATCTTAAGCAATAAAACGCACCATTGCTCAATTCAATACACTGAGGAGCTTTGGTGCTACAGCCTTACTTGGTCTGGGATGACCAGTAGCTTATGGTGGCTAATGTTAGCAAACTTTAGGTAAATATTGCTGTATAACGCACATCACTGAGTAACTTCACTGTATGACTCTTCTTCACTTGTGCTATTGTCACATTAGTTAAACATTTTAACGAAAAGCCAAACAATAGCTTAGCATTTGGCCTCATCGTCATTTGCAGCCACAAAAGTTGCATCTTGCTTGAACTGACCTAGATGGAACTGTGTTTGTTAGGGAGTGACTCGTCATATAGTTTTACAATATCTTACACTTTTCAGGTTCTCTATAAAGAAAAGGTCCTGGGGAAGTTTTGTGGCCAGGAAAATTCCACTGATCATCCCGGCACAGAGACGATCTTTTCTCCAGGCAACGAAGTGACTCTCATATTCAGAGCAAGTGACTCCTCTCCACAGCTCCAACAGCACATTGGCTTCTCTGCTACCTACAAGGCTATAGGTACATCTTTTCTGGTCACTGCCCTCTTCTCTACAATGCATTATGTCCCCTAACCTTCAAGAGAAATTCCACTTTAAAACATGAATAACATGGTGCCTTTCCAGGCATTTTGGTCAGTATGATTGATATCAGCAAACATATACGTATAACAACATTACCCTTACGAAAAAGTAGTAGACTTCAATTTACTGTTATGAAGTAAACTTAAGTTAAGTTCAAGTATACTTTATGTAGTAAGTATACTAATATCAATGTACAAGTAAAAGTATATTTGTAAGTCTACTACTTCAATCTTGGGACTAAATTGGCCCACTTTTTATTTTATAAAAGTATACTTTTAAGTGTACTTTAAGTGTAAAAATAGTAATCTTTGAGTGCACAACTAGTTTACATCTAAGTTATATTTTGTAAAGCATGCTATACTATGAAGTGAACTATACTAGAAGTGAATTTATAGGTATACTGTTATAGTATACTAGTTACGTATTTGTAGCTCACGTTTTAGTTTATGAAAGTACACTTTAAAGTATATTCTCAGTAAACTACTAGTTTAATAGTTTTAACTGCAAGTATACTTAAAAAAATTGTTTTTCTCGCATGTCTCCACAGTAAACGGAGAATACAAAGACGTAGAAAGCCAAATATACTTATACTTTTCTCTGTACTTGTCAGTAAAAACCAAGTATACTTATACTTTTCTCTGTACTTGTCAGTATAAACCAAGTATACTTAGACTTTTCTGTATACTTCTCAGTATAAACCAAGTATACTTAGACTTTTCTGTATACTTTTCAGTATAAGCCAAGTATACTTAAGTATAATTTTGTCAGGTATATCTCTGATAACTACATAAAAAGAAAACTGAAAGCATACTCTCTTATTTTAAGTCTAAAAGAAGTATACTAATGGCACACTTGAATAAACATCTTTTTGGTAAGGGTATCTCTTTAAACTGGAAATAATCAAAGAATCAATCAGTGAATTCACCATGACTTCTGTCATCGTCCTCTAGGATGTGATCAATCATTAAGCAGCTCCAAAATGTGTCTCTCTCTATTGATGAAATTATAACAGTCTTGATTGTGTGTTGATCTGCGGGACTTCTTCAAATTCTACAACTGTAGATATGTGCGTAATGTTTTGTTATCATGTCCTTTCCAGCGGTGAAATGTCCATTTCTGGGGAATGTGGGCTAAATGCATTGTGACTCCTGTCTATCTGAATATTTCTACATCTGTGTGACCTGTGACCAAGGATACAAGCTGATGATCTCTGGCAACATATTAATATGTCCTTGTTTTGTTCTTCTGCAGTAATTGATTGTGGAGAACCTGAACCTTTGCTGAACGGAGGCGTGACCTTCCTGTCTGACTTTCAGAATCGTTACGGTTCTGTTGTTCAGTATCACTGTAATGAACCATTTTACTCTCTCCCTGGAGGCGCAAATGGTGAGATATTTATATATCATTACAAAAATAGCATTAATAAAAATTAGCATTTTTAATATAGCTTTACTAAAAATAAATGCCACCATCTTGTCCCCTCTGGTCTTCAGTTAGTTTCACCTGTGAAGCAGACAGGAAGTGGAGATCCAACCACAGTGATGTCATTCCAACATGTTTACCTGGTAATGAAAGCCTGTGATACCTAATCTAAAACACTTTCATTCAAACATGAAGTCTGTGTCTGTGTGAGCTTAAGTTATGTCTATCTCATCCAGTTTGTGGCAAGCCCACAAAACTTATCTCCACCTATGAGAGGATCATGGGAGGCAGTGACGCTCCAGACGATACCATCCCCTGGCAAGTGATGCTGAGTATAGATGGAGGCAGAGGAGGAGGCATGGTGATTGGAGACCGCTGGATAATGACTACAGCTACTAACGTAATGCATGATGGAAATCCAGTATCAAACGAGACTGTACGGGTAAGTGCGCTACTATAATGTTATCTCTGTGCCAATTGCCGCCATGATTTTGGATCAACATTAATTTTTGCGGATTTGTTGATTTGCAGGTTTACATGGGGCATACTAATCTTAATGCCTTGATGAACTCTCCTGTGTATGCTGCCTCGATCCACCCTCACCCTGAATACAACAACCCCAACCACGTTGACTACAACCATGACATTGCCTTGATCAAAATACAAGACCCAATCACATTCAACTCATCTGTTATGCCAATATGTTTGCCAGCAGAGGGCGCCACATACTTCACTGGCACGATGGGGTAAATAAACAACTGCTGGGTTTCATTTCATAATGCTATGTAATCCATTTTATGTTATTACCAGCCATGACGCTCGTATTGTTTTCACCTTGTGAGTCTGTGTGTGAGTCGTCATGGCAAAATGTGGTCCTTGAGACACCTACTGTAGTGGGAACTACCTCAGATGCCGTTTTTAATACTTTGCCAGGAGTTTATATTTCTGTCAGTCTGTGGACAGATATTGTCACCATGATAGTGTCGCATCCGTACAAGATGCAGTACGAAACTTAACAGGCGTGTAATTGAGAGGATGGGTGTGGTCCGAGCAAGGGCACTGGAAGTAGTGGGATAGGAATTTGGGACGCCTTTACGCCCCTGGTCCGATTTGGTGTCTATGATGTATCACATGATGTATCTGGATGTAGATGGTCTCTAGTTTTATTTATATTCTCCACTTTAAGTTTTGGAGACACCTACTGTAGTGGGAAATACAACAGAAGTGTTTTTTAGACCTTTGCCAGGTCTGTGGACAGATTTTGTGACCGTGATAGTGCAAAGATGCAGTCATGAAAATTTACCAGTGTGTAGTTGAGATCAAAATGAAGAAAGAAAATGTGTGTGGTCCGAGCAAGGGCGCCGTAAACAGGGGGGGTAGGAAGTGGAAGAACTTTTCGCCCCTGACCCGATTTGGCATCACGGCTGGTGTGATCCCATTGTAAGATGGTCTCTAGTTTTACATTGTATTTAAATCTTTGTTTTATTTTTTTCCCTTGTTGTAAATCTTGTCCAGCTTCTAGACAGGAGACTGATTTGCTTTTTTCTGAATTCACCATGAGTGTCTTGTCTTCTACATTTCTTTTCAGACTGGTGTCAGGCTTTGGCATAACAGAAACTGACAAGCGACGGATTTTAACAAATAAGATGAAGTATGTGCAAGTCCCTGTGGTGGAGCAGCTGGCATGCAGTGATTCAATCACTGAGTTGAAGAAGAAAAGGGACTATGTGCCAGTGTTGACAAATAACATGTTTTGTGCTGGAGTCCCTGAAGGGGGGAAGGACTCCTGCCAAGGTGACAGTGGAGGCCCCTACGCCCTGAGAGACGATGGACGGTTCTGGGCTGCTGGGATTGTCAGCTGGGGGTTTGACTGCGGACAGCGGGGAACATATGGAGTCTATACCAGAGTCACCAACTACATAGACTGGATCAACAAGACTATGCAGGAGAACTGAATTTTACAGTAATTCAATACAATGTGATGTAAAGATGTTGACGAAACCAAACATCTACAATAAAATAAGAAAAGAGAAATCATTTTGCTCGAAATATACTTTTTCTGCATTGTCACAAAAATGCTATGAAGTGAGATAATCTTCCAGTTGACAATAAAATCATCAAATACAAATTTCTACCTATTATTTGAACCATTACAAAACTTCCTAAAACTATTGAATGAATATAATACTGATTGTAAAGTCACCGCATTGTATTAAAATCTCTCAAAAGATAAGTCACAGATCTTTTCTCTGGTAAAGATAACTGGATTAGTTTCCACTTCAGCTTACCAAAACCTTCTATCTTAACAACTTGGTATTTGTCGGTCAATGTATTGTACAGAAGCTCTAATCATTCTTCTAGTTTGGTTAGTCAGAGTTATTGAGTCATATTGGCCCTGTTTTTCTCCACTTTGTACCTGCAATTATTTTTGCCAAGACAAACAAATCCTGAAGGTTAAATCCCATTGCAAAATACTACAAATCACAGCCTGTGTGACAGTAATGGTCCATTTGAGCACAAGACATTTCGCCTAAAACTGCAGTCTCACAGAGATAAACGTATTGCAGACATGGGATGGACCTACTGTGTTATATGGTAATCTTGCTCAAATTCTTTCACCTTCATGTTGCATGTTTTAGTGAATTTTCTTTTTCATGAATTTCTATCTTGATAACAAACTGGAACTACACTACAGCACTGTCTATGAGCACATTTTTATATACTATATATATATGTATATATATACTGTATATATATATACATATATATATAGTGTATATATATACTGTATATAAACCGAAGCAGTACCATGTAGTTGCAAAAGTTAAACATGTTTGTGTTATTGTTCTTTTTCTTTTAGCATAAACTTTGGATTAGTAAAATCTTTCTGTTTACCCACAATTTCAGGTTTCTGTGCTTGTCAGCGAGTGAGTGCTTGCTGCTGCCCAATGAGCCAGAAATATCTGGAGAGATCCAGTCCCCTCAGTATCCCCTGCCTTACCATCCCAACCAGCAGGGGAGGTGGGTCTTCGGGTCTCCCGAGGGCTACCAGATGCAGCTGTCCATAACACACCTGGATATTAAAGCTTCTCCGGGCTGCAATCAAGACTCTTTGACGGTCAGGACCATATTTAAACCTAATATTATACAATAGTCTAAACAATAGATCAGTGTTTTCTAAGTCTAATATTTATAACTTCACTTTGACTTGAGCATCTGTCTGGCCATCCTAACTGGTGTACAGTAAACCTGATGGTAGAGTATGGCACAAAAAAGGCGAATCCATTATTTTCATTATTTTGAGGTACTTATATCATTCTGTAGCTTCCCAGTGGTTTTCCTTATATATTCAAAAACGAACATTCAGATTTTGGTTAAAGTATACCTTTTTCTGCAGCTTCCGACCACAGACGGTACTTACCTCGCCGCCAGACAGGGGAACTGCTTAAAGCAAGACTGCAACTTTTGAAGGAATATTTATCATTTACAAATGAAAAGTTTAAATCTTAAAGGGACTGTTTGTAAGAATCAGAAATGCTTGTTAACAGCGACACCTGTGGCCGTTAAGTCAACGAAAGTCAGCGTCGGGCTCGCGCTTGCTCGCTCTAAATAGACTTGAACGAGCATCGCTCAACACAGTGAGGCGACACACGTCAGCTATAACCACAATATCACTCTATATTTCACCTGCTTGGCAGTAATGTTAGCTGACCAGACGGAGGTCTCTCCATGAATCACTGCTGATCCTAGTGTTGGCTTTTCCTGCTTCAGCCTCCCGACCGCGGCCGGAGGGAGACACCGGCACCCGGTTGGAGACGATAACGTTTCTCGCTGCGGAGCCCCGTCACTTCACAAGACACAGAAAACCTCTGTTGGTCTGGAGGAGCTGCAGCAGTTATTTCTGCATCAACGTCCATTGTACATTTACTAGATATTCTCAGAGCTATGAAGTCTTCTGCAGTGTGTAGTGTGCCCGCATGCACGTGAGGTGGAGCGAGCTCAGTGAAGGCAAGCAGGCAGAGGAGCAGAGTACAGCAGAGACTCCGGCCCTGGAGACCAAAGCTATGGTCAGCGGCCAACACTGTTTTGCAAGACGGGCTTCACTAGATATAACTTTGCGGTTTTGTTTTTTTCCGTGTAGTTTGTGTTGGAGTCTGAGTCTGAACAGCGTAGCCACACGCGAACGCGCATATGCGACCGCGCATGGGACACCGACCCGGGTGATTTATACATGTAAGAAGTTACAAACAGTCCCTTTAAGCAATAAAACACACCATTGCTCAATTCAATACACTGAGGAGTTTTGGTGCTACAGCCTTACTTGGTCTGGGATGACCAGTAGCTTATGGTGGCTAATGTTAGCTAATGTTAGCAAACTTTAGGTAAATATTGCTGTATAACGCACATCACTGAGTAACTTCACTGTATGACTCTTCTTCACTTGTGCTCCTGTCACATTAGTTAAACATTTTAACAAAAGCCAAACAATAGCTTAGCATTTGGCCTCATCGTCACTTGCAGCCACAAAAGTTGCATCTTGCTTGAACTGACCTAGATGGAACTGTGTTTGTTAGGGAGTGACTCGTCATATAGTTTTACAATATCTTACACTTTTCAGGTTCTCTATAAAGAAAAGGTCCTGGGGAAGTTTTGTGGCCAGGAAAATTCCACTGATCATCCCGGCACAGAGACGATCTTTTCTCCAGGCAACGAAGTGACTCTCATATTCAGAACAAGTGACTCCTCTCCACAGCTCCAACAGCACATTGGCTTCTCTGCTACCTACAAGGCTATAGGTACAGCTTTTCTGGTCACTGCCCTCTTCTCTACAATGCATTATGTCACCTAACCTTCAAGAGAAATTCCACTTTCCAGGCATTTTGGTCAGTATGATTGATATCAGCAAACATATACGTATAACAACATTACCCTTACGAAAAAGTAGTAGACTTCAATTTACTGTTATGAAGTAAACTTAAGTTAAGTTCAAGTATACTTTATGTAGTAAGTATACTAATATCAATGTACAAGTAAAAGTATATTTGTAAGTCTACTACTTCAATCTTGGTACTAAATTGGCCCACCTTTTAGTTTATAAAAGTATACTTTTAAGTGTACTTTAAGTGTAAAAATAGTAATCTTTGAGTGCACAACTAGTTTACATCTAAGTTGTATTTTGTAAAGCATGCTATACTATGAAGTGAACTATACTAGAAGTGAATTTATAGGTATACTGTTATAATATACTAGTTATGTAATTGTAGCTCACGTTTTAGTTTTAAAGTATACTCTCAGTAAACTACTAGTTTAATAGTTTTTACTTCAAGTATACTTGTAAGTTTTCTTTAACTTATAGTACTTAGCCAATGATTTATGTATTACATAAAGAGATTTGCTCCTTTTTCTATTTGACTTGATGTTTTGTGATGAGATAAAAAAAATATAAATATATTTTCTCGCATGTCTCCACGGTGAACGGAGAATACAAAGACGTAGAAAGCCAAATATACTTAGACTTTTTTCTGTACTTGTCAGTAAAAACCAAGTATACTTAAGTATAATTTTGTCAGGTATATCTCTGATAACTACATAAAAAGAAAACTGAAAGCATACTCTCTTATTTTAAGTCTAAAGGAAGTATACTAATGGCACACTTGAATAAAAATCTTTTTGGTAAGGGTATCTCTTTAATCTGGAAATAATCAAAGAATCAATCAGTGAATTCACCATGACTTCTGTCATCGTCCTCTAGGATGTGATCAATCATTAAGCAGCTCCAAGATTTATCTCTCTCTATTGATGAAATTATAACAGTCTTGATTGTGTGTTGATCTGCGAGACTTCTTCAAATTCTACAACTGTAGATATGTGCTTAATGTTTTGTTATCATGTCCTTTCCAGCGGTGAAATGTCCATTTCTGGGGAATGTGGGCTAAATGCATTGTGACTCCTGTCTATCTGAATATTTCTACATCTGTGTGACCTGTGATCAAGGATACAAGCTGATGATCTCTGGCAACATATTAATATGTCCTTGTTTTGTTCTTCTGCAGTAATTGATTGTGGAGAACCTGAACCTTTGCTGAATGGAGGCGTGACCTTCCTGTCTGACTTTCAGAATCGGTACGGTTCTGTTGTTCAGTATCACTGTAATGAACCATTTTACTCTCTCCCTGGGGGCGCAAATGGTGAGATATTTATATATCATTACAAAAATATCATTAATAAAAATTAGCATTTTTAATATAGCTTAACTAAAAATAAATGCCACCATCTTGTTCCCTCTGGTCTTCAGTTAGTTTCACCTGTGAAGCAGACAGGAAGTGGAGATCCAACCACAGTGATGTCATTCCAACATGTTTACCTGGTATTGAAAGCCTGTGATACCTAATCTAAGACACTTTAATTCAAACATGAAGTCTGTGTCTGTGTGAGCTTAAGTTATGTCTATCTCATCCAGTTTGTGGCCAGCCCACAAAACTCATCTCTACCTATCAGAGGATCATTGGAGGCAGTGACGCTCCAGACGATACCATCCCCTGGCATGTGCTAGTGAAAGTACATCATCAAGGCGGAGGAGGCATGGTGATTGGAGACCGCTGGATAATGAGTGCAGCTCATGTCCTAACACTGGGAGATAAACCAGCATCAAACGAGACTGTACGGGTAAGTGTGCGACTATAAGTGTTATCTTTCTGCCCATTTCCTCCATGTTTTTGAATTAACATTTATTTACCTCTATGCTGTTGATTTGCAGATTTACATGGGACATACTGATGTTGATACCCTGATGGGCTCTCCTGTGTTTGCTGCCTCGGTCCACACTCACCCTCAATACGACTACACCAACTTCAACAATGACATTGCCTTGGTCAAACTTCAACACCCAATCACATTCAACTCATCCGTCATGCCCATATGTTTGCCAGCAGAGGGTGCCACATACGTCACTGGCGCGATGGGGTAAAGAAACAACTGAGAGTTCTCATTTCATAATACTGTATAATCTATCTTATATGACATTATATATTTTATCCATTTTAGTTTTGTGAAATCAGTCATTTTACCTTGCATTGAAATCTTTTTTGCTTTTTTCCCTCGTTGTGCCAAATTGTGAATCTTGTCCAGCTTCTGTGCGGAAGACTATGATTAACTTTTTTCTATTGAGTTCACCATAACTGTCTCTTCTACATTTTTTTCAGACTGACGTCAGGCTTTGGCAGTTTACAAACCAAGCTGCGGTACGTGGAAATCCCTGTGGTGGATCAGCAGACATGCAGTAGTAGTGGATCACTTGTGACAGGTAACATGTTTTGTGCTGGAGTCCCTGAAGGGGGGAAGGACGCCTGCGGTGGTGACGGTGGAGGCCCCTACGCCCTGAGAGACGATGGACAGTTCTGGGCTGCTGGGATTGTCAGCTGGGGGACTGGCTGTGGAGAGCCAGGAAAATATGGGTTCTATACCAGAGTCGCCAACTACATTGACTGGATCAACAAGACTATGCAGGAAAACTGAATTTACTATATTTCATCACTAAGTTAATAAAACTTGTGTACTGAACAAAACCAGAAACCAAATAAATATAGCTAAATAAAAACAAATGAGGAAGAATAACTTGGCTCATAATATTTATTTTATGTTTTATTTATTTTATGTTTATTTACATAAACAGCAGACATGGAGCAACATTATCATTCATTCGGAGCCGTGTTTGTGTCCATATGATGAATGTAAGTCCAGTATTTACTCTTTTTCTAACTCTGGTTTGGTCTCCAGCCAATCCTGAGGTAAATATCTCAGGAGCCTACTGTTCTTTACAATATTTCTGGATAGTCACACAACATACATAGGGGAAACCAGGGTTACTTTAATTGCAACATAAATGTTACATAACACACACATCACCACCTTATAGTGAAGAGTTCAAGCTAGCTAGCAAGCTAATATTGCTATCTATAACGTTATTATCATAACAAAGTCAAACATTGTTTTTTTTTTACTGTTGGTTAGCTATAATGTCATACATAGTCAGATTTTCGTGTGTGTATACAACAGTATTTTTCCGGGAATGTTACCACAGACACCCATTTCATAATACTGCAGATGTGTACATATTGCAGTAGGGAATGGGAATGTGACGTCACCGACAGCAATTCGGCCATTTTTGAAGGATAAAGGGTGAAAGTGCCTTTTGCTGGCTGTTTATCGCAAGTGTCAAAAGGTAACAAAACACTGCATTAGTATTCCACTAGCATAACATTAGCTAACTTATCTTTGTCCGGATGATGTGTAGTTTGCATTTGGCTTGTAGATTTGAAGGTCATATACCTACCCGTTTGTAAATTGGACATTGGCATCCAAAGATTTACATATTTTGAACTGCTGACAGGTGTTCACTAACGGCAAAACACATCAGTGACCGTAATGGGTGGCAAGCTGTTAAGGTCCTCCTAATTCGTAAGGATCGATATCATGAACTAACTTGAATATTATAATTTATCGCCCCTTTGCCTCTGTCAGTTGTCTTTCACATGTACGTTAAACATTTCTGATGATGAACCGGAGGAAAACAACCAGTCAGAGCCGAGCTGGGCAGCTGTCAATCACTTACAAACTCTGATCAAACAGTCAAACTGGGTAGCGCTGCTACTGTAATGACTATTTCTCTCCTCAAATGTTTCCAGAAACATCTTGTAGTGTACTGTTTAACTGTAAAATGAGAAAAGTTTGTGACCCGGCAGCCATGTTGAGATCACTTGAGGAAATACCAAGCACCGCCCACCAGCCGGAGCACAGCCAATAGGAACGCTCTCGCTCTCTGAAATGACCTGTGATTGGCCAAAGTCTCCCGTCATGGGCTAGATTTTTTAAAGCCTGAAAACAGAGCCATGAGGAGGAGCAGAAGTCTAGTTATCTCTCAGAACACTTGAATTACAATATGCTGAAAGGTTATTATGGAATTTTTTGCCCAATGATGCCAAAAAAACTCTGCCTACTGCAGCTTTAAAAGACATTTATTTTATGAAAATCTTCGAGATTGACACTTTAAAACTTAAAAACCATCTTGTTTCCATAGTCACCCATGATGACCTGCTCTGTGCTGCTCTCTCATTGGAGGATCCTGTCTGCTCAGGTTCACGCTCTCTCTCCTTCACTGCGCATGCGCCCGACAGCGAGACAGCTCCTGCACTACCTCAAGAGTTTACTATCAAATTATTGTAAAGCCTGTTAACTGCTGTACAGCTATTGTACATTATGGATATAGGATGAAGGAAAGGCTGTAAAATACTCGGACTGTAGAGATGCAATGAGCTGTTGTTAGCTGTTGAAATCAAAAGTGAAAGTGCTTTTGTGCTTTTGCAGCACGTTGTTTCACTTTTATCTTGTCGTTGCAGCATATCAACGTTAGCTTTTAAACTTTAATTCTTATAAAAGCACGGAAACGAGACGCCATGGTGATGATTGAAGTGCTTTTGTTTGGATACTTCCTGACGTGCGTTTGTGGTAAGAACAGTATAATCGTGTTCATGTTGATGCAGCTCTGAATGATGTTGGATATAAACGCAGTAAAAATAAATTGACCTTCAGATTGTGGAGCTCAGTGGTAGGCTACACTTTTTAGAGAAGTATTCACAATGTCTTATAGAGCTTATTTCGTCTGTGTGAATTCCTGGGACACTTCCTGGAAAGAACCGTGTAATTATTGGTAAAATACAGTGTTCATTTTGTACACTTCCTGGTATTAATTGAATCAAATGAACTGCTGATGTAGTCTAACCTATATTTTAGGCTATACAGTCTATGCTCTAAGTACATAATTTGTCTAAATGTATGTTAACAGTTATATATATATGAAGAAAAACGTTTTCAGTAAATTAATGAATATTTAATAAGATTTAAATGGAGCAGTTTGTTAAAGTCTCAGGTAATCAACAATTTCTTTTAGGTTTAACACAACTAAACAAACTAAAATTAAAAATAATAATAATTTTAAAAAAAATAATCCGATTTTTTTCTTAAAGGGACTGTTTATAAGAATCAGAAATGCTTGTTAAAGGGACTATTTGTAACTTTCAGAATTGCTTGTTAACAGCGACACCTGTGGCCGTAAGGTCAACGAAAGTCAGCGTCGGGCTCGCGCTTGTGCTCGCTCTACATATACCTGAACGAGCATCGCTCAAAACAGTGAGGCGACACACATCAGCTAAAACCACAATATCACTTTATATTTCATCTGCTTGGCAGTAATGTTAGCTGACCAGACGGAGGTCTCTCCATGAATCAATGCTGATCCTAGTGTTGGCTTTTCCTGCTTCAGCCTCCGGGGCTGAAGCAGGAAATGAGGGTCGGTGCCGGGGCTGAAGCAGGAAGAGAAATATTATGGTCTTCCGACTGCGCCCGCAGGGAGACACCAGCACCCGGTCGGAGACGATAACGTTTCTGGCTGCGGAGCCCCGTCACTTCACAAGACACGGGACACCTCTGTTGGTCTGGAGGAGCTGCAGCATTTATTTCTGCACAAACGTCCACTGTACATTTACTAGATATACTCAGAGCTAAACTAACTCTTCTGCAGTGTGTAGTGTGCGCGCATGCACGTGTAGAGGTGGAGCGAGACAACGAGAATACGCGCGGTGTGTGAGTGAAGGCAAGCAGGCAGAGGAGCAGAGACTCCGGCCACACGTGAGCGCGCATATTTTTGCAAGACGGGCTTCACTAGATACAACTTTGCGGTTTTAGTGCTTCCGGGTAGTTTGTGTTGGAGTCTGAGTCTGAGCAGCGTAGCCACATGCGAGCGCGCATGGGACACCGACCTGAATTGATTCATACGTGTAAGAAGTTACAAACAGTCCCTTTTGATAGTAGTCTTTTCTTTATCTTAGATTTTTTTTTAAACCTTGCCTTTGTTTCTCAGCTGACAGGGTTGCAGATGTGGTACTTGACTGCACGCTGGTGGAGGAGGGAGTTGGACTTGGTGGAATGGGAGGTGGCACACAATTCACACGGACTCCAGCCACTCTTGTCTTAAGAGACGTCGCAGTGGCTCCTGACGAATCACTCGAAACACTCACTCCGTTTTTGCCGCCTTCGATCCCTGACCCAGATGCCATCCTGTTAGAAGCCACAGGTTCGCCCTGCCTTCTCTACATAGAAAGTTTGGTTTAATATAAGCACTACCATGTGTTGAACATCTTCTATCATCCCTCTGTGGCAGTGTCGTCACCTGAGATCCCTGATGCACATGTGTTGCTCCACGCCGACTGCAATGAGCAGGAGGTGACGTGCGAAATAAGCCGTTACTCACCTTATGGATCCCAAGAAAGTTCAGAACCAGCTTATTTCATGGTTTCTATTAATGTGGAGGGAGTTGAGTTCAGCACTGCGTTGATTCTGCAGACTTTGGCGGTGGAGAAGGACCAGTCAACCCTCATACAAAACAAACTGGGCCTGCCTCTTGGCCAGTCGGGAACTCTTCTGACGGAGGGTGAGATCCTGAGTTTAATATCCCGTTTAATCTTTTCATTGTATCGTTCATATTATCGTTCTCACTAATTTTTTCCTCTGCTGTTGTGTTTGCTTTCTGTCCCTCAGTGATATTCTTGGTGTTTTCCCACATAAAGTCTGTATCTGCCCATCTGAGAAGCGATGTTCTCCTCAACTGTGGCTTCAAGCAGCAGGAGATACCTTTAGCGCAGGAAGTGGCCGTTGAATGGCGACTGCAACACAAGGGGAAAGGGGGGAAAGTGCTTGAAATGAAGACGAGGCTGGATGAGGCAGAAGGGAGCACAGTGGGTGAGTGCTGTTTGAACAGGTGTGCCCTCTTCTGCCAAGTGGCTGTTTTGACATTAAACCAAAATAAACTTTAACTCTACATATTTGGGGTCAGGCTGTTCTCATACAACATTTGTCGCTATACCTACGAAAAGTAATGCGCTGTAATTGTTATATATTTGTATGAAACAAACAACGAACACCGCATACAGTAGGTAGGAGGTCGGGGTGGATGGGTGTGTCAAAAAACGACAGACTTTCACCCAGGAGGGTGTTTATACCCCGTGTGAAAGAGACATCAGCGTTGATTTATTTGTCACGTAATGTAACTTCCGTACTTAAGTTAAATCATTTCCAAAGTTATTTGAACCCAAACCATCAAACTAAGTAGATTTGTTGCCTCAAGTAGGGATGTGACGGTGAGGACATTTTCCCACCGGTTAATAAACTCGTGACAACACCGGTGTTACCGCTTACACCGGACATTCTACAAGAAAAGATGAAAAAGTTTCCACCCGACGCCGCTCCGCCACGCACACTGGCTGTGCCCGCTCCATCTTCCGTACGGCAATTGCCTCATTAACGTTATGGTTCCCTTATAGTGTTGGGTTTAAATCTGAAATATTGACAAATCAAGCGCTTTTGCTTTTCGCTTCTTCACCAAATCCTCCGCCATCGTCTGTCAACTCTCTCTGGTCCTGTGTGTGAAATCTGACTCCTGCTACTCTGTGCTGAGATTCCGTACGGAGCAGACACTTTCATTTTCAGATTGTAATGTCCGTCATCCGATTATGTATTGATAACATGCCGCTGATACGCCAAAATTAACTAAATGGGTTTTATTTATTTTTTCATACGGTATCATATGAACTGTTGTATGAGGATACGTTGTTGGGGTATATAGACATGTTAACCATTGGTCTAACACGAAGTTAATGCAGCAGAATAAGTAAAAAAACATTTAAAATTGTTTAATTTCAAATGTTTTACATAAATTATCATGATATTACATCATGAAATTAGCTGTCAAACCACAAAACCTACTACATGGATGAGGTAACTGAGACAAATACAGACATACAGTTTAACATGAATACTATTTATTTGATTTTAATATGTTTGTAATTAGGATTTCTATTCTCATCGGTTTCTGTCAAGAAATTCCTGTCTTAGTATGGTCAAAAGCTCCAGAACAAGCAAGTAAGAGGATCTTGAGATGAGATTGTTTTGTAAATTTCTGTTTAATTTTCTGTCGTCAGTTCATGCAGAAAGGAAGGGATCAAGCGTGGATGTCTCCCAGGTTGTTGGTGAAGGTAACGCCTCTGTGACTCTGACCAAACTGAAGGCTTCGGATGAGGGGACGTACATCTGTACCGTCAGTGTTGGCCTTTTCCACGCCCAGCAGGTCATTCAACTCCATGTTACTCGTAAGTTTCACGCTAATCTCCCAATTCAGAAAAATCCACTGAATGTCTTTCAATTCAACTGTTTCTCTTTGTTTCAGAACAACCTGATGTTTCGCTCTCAGAGGAGAGGTTGGTTTTGACAGCATCGCCCCAGACGCTGAGCTGCCACTGCACTAAATACTACCCACTGGATGTTCAGGTCTGTAACTAGCGTGATCTTAGATGTAGCTGTTAACCAGCACATGTTCGATGTCACTGGTTCCCAACTTGGGGGCCCCGACCCCCACTAGGGGCCGCCAAAGTTTCACAGGGGGTCGTGAGGCCTTCTTGATTTTAAGGAGTGTAAGAAAACTTTTTTTTTAATATGCAGTTGGCTTAAATCTCAGGATTTCATTAATTTCTGCAAAAAAAACATAATGAAATTGTTGTTTTTAAAGTTTGGATTATTATTAGGGCACGGTGAAGACCTGAACACAAGCTATATCCACAGAGCCTTCCCTCTCTGCTAAACAACATCGTCCTGCATTAGAAAGGTTCACAGTTAAAACAACCAAAGAGCTTATAGAACAGTGGCCGAGCGTCAGGGAGAAGAAAACACTGAATTTTTCAAAAAAGAAACCTATTAAGTATGTATGATTGTTAGAATTAAAAGATATATATGTATAAAAGGTGCTATACTAATACATTTGTATTGATTGATTGATTCACAGGTCATAATTGTCTGCTTTCTTCTTCCTTTCAGATGGAGTGGTTGTCCCTCTCTCCTACAGACACAGAGCCCACAGTGCTTCCACATCAAGGCTCTCTGTCCAGCCATCGACAGCATGGTGACGGGTCTTATTCTCTGTCATCTCACCTCACTGTGCCCTCCAGTGTCGCCCCTGGGACTAAAATCACCTGCAGGGTGTCTCACCCAGCCCTGGATGCTCCTCTCTCCGTCACTCTGGTGGTAGAAAGTCCAGAACCAGGTATTAATGTGTAACTGTGATGTTGTTTATCTTTATATTTTTAAAGGGACATTTTGGGAAACATGACATTTGACATTTGGGAACCATGCTCTGTTGCTGAACAAACAGAGCAATAAAAAAAAAGTTTATTTTGAATATGAAACCCTTGAAATTGTTGATTTGCGTTACATACTGTGCACTGTATCTTGTGCTTAATGTCAACCCTGTATAAAAATCCTTAAATGTAGCTTGTGACCGCTCTGGTTATGTCAAACCCTGCACTAAGAATCTTGGTATTTTATTTGACCTCGATTTTAAATTTGATAAACAAATAAATGCTGTTGTTAAGTCATCTTTTTACCATTTTAGAGTTTTAAGCAAGGTCAAGCACATTTTTTCTTTTAGAGATTTCGAGACAATAATTCATGCTTTTATTTCTTCTCGCTTGGATTATTGCAACGCACTATATTTCTGAGTCAGTCAGACGACTATGGAACGCCTTCAGCTGGTGCAAAATGCGGCCACACGTTTGTTAACAAAATCAAGAAAATCGTGCCACATTACTCCGATTGGTTACCAGTGAAATTTAGAGTTGACCACAAGATTTTACTTTTCGCTTGTAAAGCTTTGAACAGGTTAGCTCCAGAGTATGTCAGTGACCTTTTACATCCCCGCTGTCCTCCGAGAACACTGAGGTCATCAGATAAACTGCTGCTTTCCATCCCTGATAGTGGTTTGTGGCCGGGACACGTTGTGGAATCGCCTCCCTGTACATGTTTGATCAACCGGTGCCATCGAATGATTCAAATCCAGGCTAAAAACCCACTTATATTCTCTGGCTTTGGGTGTGTGTTAGATATGTCAAAATGTGATTTTGTCCTTGTGTCATTTGTCAATTTCTGCCTTTTTCCTTTTTACGGCCCTTTGGTCAACCGCGGATTGTTTTTAAACAATGCTATATAAATCAACTGACTTGTCTTGTCTTGACTTCACTGTTCTCTGTGTCTTTCACTCTACAGGTTCCTATTGGGTGGTTCTGGGCTTCCTGATCATCACTGTGCTCTTCTTCTACCAGGTCATGAGCTAAGATCGTAGGATATATTAATTATTAATCACGACTTTAAACTGAGCCCAGAGAGACTGCGTTTGTGTCATTTTTGAGTTTGTAAATTATTAGTGATTTCATGAGAAGCCATCACCGGTTCTTTTAACTCCTCTAGGCTTCTACTGAACTGAAAATGCAATTTTGGAGAAAAAAATGTATTTTATTATTTAGCTGTATAATTAATTTGCTTTACAAATTTGCCTGCAACAAAACCTTAAATTAAACTATACTTTTCAGCAAAAAAACATTTTTTTGTCGCACATGAATTACCCACAGAAGTTCTGGATGTGAAGAGGTTATACTTTATCTTTTGGAGAGGCTTTTTCTGTTGCACTATTTTCATTTGGTACTCTTCTTTTAAATGTAGCCTCTGTTTTTATGGCTTGTTTTTGTGTGTGATATTGCTACTATTATTCATTTTGTAATTTACTTTTCTTGTATTAAATCTGGAAACTGAAACTCTCGTAGACAAATAAAAAATCTGTGTATTGTAATAAGAAAGCTGACATCACTTGAAGTGGAGAAGATTTCGGAAAAACATTTTCTAACAAGGTCTAAATTGGCTCAATATGTTGAGAGAATATAACAAAGGTCAGCACTCAGTTCAGTTGATGATTTATTTATTGGCATCAGCAAAAGTGGTAAGCATGCATTTGTTTTCGCAAATCCAGTTGCATCATCTTACTGCATTTTCAGGTTGTAAATCACAAAACATGTTCTCATATCTCATGTGGTAATTACCTAACAATATTGCTGCACAATATCATCAGATAATTATAACTAACTGCTACAATTATGCATCTTAATTTGATCAACTCTCAAAATCAATGCGAAGAGAGGAATCTTAGCTTTTCTTTTCCATCCAACAACCCCCCCAAAAACCTGAAAGAATTCATAAGCACATTTTCAGGAGCATAATCTGACATGTGTGCACTATTTGTTCTATCCATACAATACTACATGATTTTAACAGTTCACTATAGTAGCAGTTGTTTGCCGTCTCTGAATATAATTTTTCTCTCAAAAGCAAATGAAATTAATCAAATTTGGCAAACTCTTGAGCATCATTGCATTGCATAAGCAGTAATTATCAGATCAGAAAGACATTATACACAGGTCGTTTAAAACCACTAACAAAAGAAAATGTACAATCGGCAGTTAGATTCAGAAATGGCAGATACACAGATCACACAAATAGGCAAAACTATGGACACGGTTTGCCATGCAAGTTAGAAACAAACTCATTTTGCATTTACTGCAGGCGAGTCTGTTTTTATGTGAGTGACGGGGGGGGGACGGGGGACGGGGGACGGGACGGGACGGGACGGGACGGCCGGGTGGCTCTGGGTTTCTAAATCATGTCCTTTCTCTTTCAACTTAAACAACAATTTAACAACCGCTTTGTCTGCACAACTTCCAAAATAAGTTGTACCTGTTTTGTTGGTTTTGTTTTAATTTAATGTGACTCTACACATTCATCTGTCTATGGCTGTGACTCTGTCCAAGTCAGAGTTAGGATTCCTTCCTCTGGGTCGGTTCATGTGTACAGTAGATTGTCTGTTAGTGGCTGCTTGTCAGTTTGTCTTGCTGTGCATATCACTGTACCACTAAGCAGAACTACTACCTGTACTATGCTTCTACCTGTGGTGCAAAAACCAAGCACCAAGCATAGTTATACTTTATACTTTATCAATAATTGCTTATCAGTCCAAGAGTTTGTCTCATTTATACAATGCTTTCTACTTTTCCCTGAATCTCTTCTTCCTTTCCCTATACTCTCACACAGTCTCTTTCCCCTTTTTCAAATGTCTTTCTCTCATTGTCGTTACTGAACGTTGCAGAAAGTTAGGCAGGAAAGGAAAAAAGTTACTAATAAAAGCCTATCAGCTAAACTCGGGGGGAAAAAAAGCTATTGGCTACAATGCTTTGGATCACAATTACACACACACACACACATACAACAAAAATGATCCTAATATTAATCTAACGTGACCTTGTGTTAGTAATTAGCAATGACGGTAGCAGTTGTGAGAGAAGGAGTGTGTTAGTTAGGCATGTCAGTATCAACTTACAAATGTAGGACTCTCAAAAAAGGTAATATGAAGAAGCTTTGGCGTATCCGGGGTAGAAAGGACTGCAAACTCTCCCTGCACACATTCACCATCTGTACGTTGTACATTTCCCCCCGTAGCTCCGTTCAGAGGTTCTCCGTGTGTTCCCGTGTCACAAGAATTTGTACTCTCTCCCTCCTTCCCTTCCTCTCTTCCTCTTTCACTCCGCCTGCTGCGTCCTTCAATAATACATGAGGTGCAGACACAGGAGAGAAGTGAGTGAGACTTAACGCCAAAACAGTGGAAGAAAGCAACAAGGAGGGAGGGAGAGGGGGACAGAGAGAGCGGAGACACCTATAAACACTACTGTCATGTAATAAGTGCAAGATGGTTTAATGGAAGACTGTGTGAAGAGAGGAAGGAGAGGACGGGTAAAAGGGGAGGAGTGGCGCTTGGGTATCTTTTTTTTTTTCTCTTTCCTCTCATATTCTCAAGTCCATATCCATCTGTATTGATGGGCTGAGCTCAGTAGAAGAAGTACACTGCAGATGAAGGAGAGAGGGAGAGGAAGCCATTAGTCTAATGGATCTGGCAATACACCACTTCAGACAAAACAAGAAGACAACAGTCAGCTGAGCTCTTCTTCTTATACAGGTTTGTTTTTACTGGTAAAATTTGCATTATAACCATTATTTACTGTAATTGGACGTCATGAACAATTGACGGATCAGAGCAGACGTAAGCAGGCCAGACATGGGCTTATTAGGGCATGAATACAAATGTGTTGGTTCTGTCTCTCTGTATATTAATTTTCTGTAAAATTAATAGCACTAGTACATCAACTATACTGACAGACTGAAAAACAGGATCCTTTTCTTCATATATCTGTTCCTCTGCTGCTGAGAGAAAAACACTTAAAGGAACAGTGTGTAACATTTCGGGGATCCACAGTATTCGCGGAAATGAAATCTAATATTCATAACTACATTTTCATTAGTGTATAATCACCTGAAACTAAGATTTGTTGTGTTTTCGTTAGCTTAGAATGAGTCCTTCATATCTATATAGGGAGCGGGTCCTCTTCACGGAGGCCACCATGTAGCTCCGTCATGTTTCTACAGTAGCCCAGAACGGAGAGACCAAACACTGGCTCTAGAGAGAGCCTTTCACGTTTTTACGTTACTTGAAGGTTTACCATAAGTCTCTGACGCGTTTGGAAAGGGAGGAGTGAGCAGAGAGGTATTCAATTGGTTGCAATCTGCAACCTCACCTCTAGATGTCACTAAATCCTACACACTGTGTCTTTAATAATAATCATCTGCTTTTTAGCCTTTAAAGCCTTTAAATCATTCTGTTAACTATAGACCTATCAATAATGTAGAGCTGCAACAATTAATCGATTAGTTATCAACTATTAAATTAATCACCAACTATTTTGATAATCGATTGATCGGTTTGAGTAATTTTTTTAAGTAAAAATTCTCTGATCCCAGCTTCTTAAATGAGAATATCTTCTGGTTTCTTTACTCCTCTATGACAGTAAACTGAATATCTTTTAGTTGTGGATAAAACAAGACATTTGAGGATGTCGTCTTGGGCTTTGGGAAACACCGATCGACATTTTTCACCATTTTCTGACATTTTATAGACCAAACAACGAATCGATTAATGGAGAAAATAATCGACAGATTAATCAACAATGAAAATAATCGTTAGTTGCGGCCCGACAATATTGTATTAGTATCAAGATGCTACTTACAGAATATTATTCCAACCACAATGACTCCAATGATACCCATCATGATCATCATCTGAAAGGAGAAAACAATAACATTTACTATAATGGGAACTGTAACTGTGTGGAGTTCAAGGCCTGCAAACAGAAAAGATACAACAAAACGAAACATTTAACACACTTTAGTATTTATTTATTAATTTATAGAGTCTGTAGTGAAAACTCTACAATAACAGACCTATTTTCCCCAAAGCATCTGCTCAGTCTTCCATAGCATCTCATTAACAGATTAATGTGTGGAGAGCAGGATCCCCACGACACACACTGTGTGTTCGCCTCAGCGCACCTCAGCATGAACAGATGTTAAATGCTTTAAAATAAAAAAGCTGAGGGTCCTATTCACATTATATCTCTTTGCACCACATACAAATCCGCATGTTGTCAATTCAGACTCTGATTGCATTGTGTGTTTCTTTCAGTAACAACAATCTGTTTAATGGAGCCACACTTAAGTGCCCACCTTGCAGTTCTTCCACCAGTACTTGTTCTTTAGCTTAGCTGCGCAGCTTTCAAACTGGGAGGCTCCGGCTTGGAGAGCGTCCGCTCTGTCATCCAGCTCTGAAAGCTTCTGGTCCCTTTCCAAAACCTTGTCTACATTCACCCGCATGATATCCACCACCTAGGCCACGCAGCGGCGAGGATGAGACAGCATTTGGCAGCGGTGGAGGGGAGAGACAAAGAGGATGACAAGTGTGGTTAAAAGAAAGGAAGCGAAATATCACAAATGAGAGTCAAATAAGTAGTCGCAATCCACCAGAGACCTTTCCAGTGAACATAAGAGCAACAACAACAAAGCATTTTTACATGCTTGTTTGTCTCTGGTCCAGTATAGCACTGTGCATATACAGTAAGTTCTTTAATTTTGACGCATTGCATGTAAAAATCAAACTCTGGCCCAGAGTCCTAGTCTGGCCTGGTCCAGCTCACCTCCTCGACTTGGGCCTGTGTCTGCTGTAGCCTTCGGTTGCTGGAGGTGTTGGGTGGTCCACCGCCTGGGGCTCCATCTGGACCAGGGGCTCCTGGAGCACCGGGTGCTCCTCCTTGGGCGGCAGCATCTGGGGCTGACCTGAGGAGGAGCACGAGGAGGAGGAGGAGGAAAGGGGACCATTTGGTATTACTGATGCATTAGAGAGCACTTCATTTTAATCTAATATGAAAAAGACTAATAAAAAAAAGGATGCTACTTTGCCAGTTATGGAGGAGGGGTAAATCCACCACATGGCAAAAAAGGAGAAAACTGCATATTATGCATGGGAGACTGGGCATGTAGGGGGAGGAATGCAGAAAATAGGATGTGAAGGGTTAGGGATTTGAAAGATGCAGTGGGATGAAAGTAAAATATAGGCCGCAGATGGGAAGCAAGAAACAGAAAGTCCTGGCTGGGATAGAGAAAAAGAGGAGTTGTTGTGATGGATTACAGAGAGTTGAGTGGGACGGAGAAGAAAAAGGGTAAAAACTGGAGGGTGATTTGCAGAAAAGGGGAAAGGGTTAATCCAGCAGGGGGAAGAAGAGGTTTTAAAACTGAGCAGACACAAGCTGATGGACAGTTTAAATCACTAACACTGCAGGACAAAAAAAAGCAGATAAGGAACAAGAGTGTCTTATGAACCATCACTAATTTGACCTCAATCTCTGACCCACAACATGCTGTGTTAACAATTTTTTTTTTTTTTTTAAATCTGTGGTGTAAAATTATCTTTAAAAAAACTAAATTTTTTCTTCTTTCTGTTTGTTTTTTTTCTTTTCTTTTTCTGTAGCTACTTGCCAATTTTGTATTGATTAGTACATGAACATTTGTGATTATATTCTTTTACTCTAATGGTAATCTATCAATTTGTAACCCCACCCTATATAATTAAACTTAAATACCAATAAAAGAATTGATTACAAAAAAAAACTCAATTCAATTCCACCTATAAGGCTTTATAAACAGTGGGACAGCAGTCAACCCCATGAATACATAATTTAGTGATGGTGTGACAGAAAATTTCACTTGCGTCAGCTAAAACAGATCAAGCTGAAAGAAATCAGTTCAGTTTCCAACCAACCCACCATGGAAAAAAACATACAATACCGGTTTCAATATATACAGGCTCATTTGATCCAGAACAGTTATTGAAGAGATATTGCTATTGCGTAAAGAGCGCAGCAGAAAAGACCGCATTAATACTCACATCTTCTCTGCAGCTGTTTGAACTGACTCACAGGCAGCAGGAGGAGGAAGAGGAGGATGAAGAGGAGGGTGAGGAGGTGGAGAGGGAGGGTCTCAAGTACAACACGAGAAAAAAACAGTAAGATCACAGAAAGAAAAAAAAAACAAGACAAAAAATGCCTAGGAAGTGGTCCAAACCAAAGGCCAAATATTCAATTAGTAAAGTGCGTAAAGGGTCTTTGCGCAGTGGAGGAGAATCTCCTAGCGATGCATTTATACAGAGAGTCGTCTGCAAAAGTACCGCAATACACCGAGATATACACTGTATGAACGGACCGGGTGATAATTCACTGTGAGTCTGCACTGGAGAAGAGGAAGGATGAGAAAAGTACTTCTAGATTATAATCCATCCAAAGAGAAATCCACGGATGTTTTATTATATTCCTGCGTGCAGCTGCAGCTCCTCCGAGTGAGTCTCCCCCTGGATGCTGAGGACGGAGATGCAGCACTGATTGGCTGGTTGTTTGAGTTGCTCTCTTCTAAAAAGCTCACTGGCACAAATGCCGTGCAAAATTAAGAGATGGAAAAAAATTCAAAAAAAAAGTCCAGTCATGAGAAATGTCTGTCTTTTTTGATTTCTGTCGCCCCCCCACCTAACTGTCGGATGTGAGTCTTGTGGTGAAGTGCGGTAAAGTGCTGTGGCTCTGTGCTGCAATAATGCGTCTCTCCTCCTCCTCCTGCTTCACTTGGATCGTAACGACAGTGCGGTACCCCCCTCCCCCTCCTCTCCTCTCTCTCTCCTCTCTCTCTCTCTCTCTCTCTTTCCCCTTCCTCACACTTTGCAGTACTGCAGCTCTCTGTGTCGGATAGGGCGGCAGGACGACACTGCGGTACACTGGAGATGCTTTCATGGAGCAGTGGCGTGTCCACAGCTCTCTGACTGGGGGGCCCATGTGGGGCACCAACTCATGCAGGGGTCACATGAAGTACACTTTGGAATAGCATTCATTTACCATTTCTGTCTCCACCACTCTTTTAATTACTAACATTACAGTATCTTACAGTTTTTGTTCTTTTTACATTACACAATTTAAAATAAAAAGAATAAAAAAGATAAATGGACCTACCGATAAAAACACAACACAGAGGGTGATCATACAAATGTAATGTAAAGCTTCCATACCTTATTCTTTAAATCCTCAAGAAGAAATTGTACCTCCAAAAGTAGGCTGTCAAAGTAAACATGATAATGAATAACACGTTAATGCGAATTAGTTTTAACGCCACTCATTTCTTTAAAGAGACTGTTTGTAACTTTTTACACGTATAAATCAATCCGGGTCGGTGTCCCATGCGCGCTCACATGTGGCTACGCTGTTCAGACTCAGACTCCAACACAAACTGCACAGAAGCACCAAAATCGCAAAGTTATATCTAGTGAAGCCCGTCTTGCAAAACAGTGTTGGTCGCGGTCGGAGGACGCAGGGGAGACCGTAGCTTTGGTCTCCAGGGCCGGAGTCTCTGCTCTTCTGCCTGCCTGCTTGCCTTCACTCACAGCTCACTCCACCTCACGTGCATGCGCACACACTACACACTGCAGAAGAGTTGGGGAGCATTTTGGAAACATTTTCTTGGGCGCTACCCACATAATCAGCTGTGCTGCTCATCCCACAAATGCATGATCCTGAAAAGTTGGACATCATTTTGAAGGTAAATAAACAGGCTTTCCAACGATGTAAAATACAATGCCAATTAGCATTCTAACAAAAGAGAAATAATCAACCAAACACAAGTTTCCGAAAAAAAATTTCCCAGTTTATATAACTAGCTAACTACGTAAGTTAATAACCCACTAAGTAAATTAAGTACATTTTCATCATCGATTAATTTGTTGATTGTTTGATAAATTTTTTTGTCAATAAAATGTCAGAGTAGTGAAAACAATTTAAAATTTCACAGCTTGTCTTCAAACTGCTTCTTTTGTTAAACCAAAAGTCCAAACCCCAAATATATTAAATTAACTACGAGAGGAAAATCACCAAATGTCAGTATTTTGCCTAATGACTTAAACTAGTAATCAGCTATAAAAAAATATTTCCAGTTCCAATTTCCTGTCACTTGATTAATCGTTTCAGCACCAACTTCCAGGTGGACAGAATCACAAATTCACTGTGGTCAGTGAGGAAACACTGACGTCACAGGCTGTTGTTGTCTGACCTGGATATAAAACTTTATGAGCAAGGGAAGGAAGAGTAGCAGGAAACAGGTTGATTATCTCCCTCACAATGAAAATTTGACATTTCTGAAAGGTGGTACATGCAGCATGTAGAAAATTCTCCTTCCTGCCCAGTTCTAGGGGGGCGGGACTTAACCTCGACCTCTGAACTGATAAGAAGCCTTAATGGGCCGTGCTCAGTGTCGCCAGATTGGGCTGGTTTCTGCCCAATTGGGCTACTTTTTATTAAGTCGGGCAGTGAAAAACAGCGTTGGGCTGGCAGATGAAATTTGAGCTGATGTTGTCAACATGTGGCAGGGTTTTGAAAATATTGTGAAAGCAATATTATTAACAAGCTTTTATGGTCAAAAACACAGATACTAAATTCAGTAAACTTTATTGTGTCCACTCACTCATATTATTGACTCATTTAATTTGAGAAATATTTGACTGACATGAGTTGTATTCAGTCGTCGTTAGGGATAAAGGAGGATGTACTTACATTGGTGTCATCATCTTTGACATTGGCATGGGTATTTCTGTATTTGGTTGTCGGGCTGCACTCTCTGTGGGTTGCTTATAGCCTATTTATCTAACATTTTATCATTGGTTATTTGCTGCAAGTATGAAGCTTTGTATTATGATTTGTTTTCTATTGCATGTGTTGTGGTTTAATGTTGGTTTCTGGCATGGTTATGTTTTGGGCTGGTTTTTATTGAATTGGTCGGGTTTTGAGATGTGATTGAGCTGGAAACTGTCAATCTGATCTGGCAACACTGGCCCTGTTCAGTCTCTCCCTTTGTTTGCTGCAGCATGTTGGTCTGCATGTGAAATCCTCTACCTTCTCCAGTTGACTGTGCACCAGATGTATTATTTGAGTAAGTGATGGATGTTTGTTATGTTATGGCTGTTTCTTTAATCAATAGTGAATGAGCTGAGCTCTGGTCCTCGTGCTTTACCTGGTGTACCAATACAGCAGCTTCTTAAATAACACAACTCAAACTTGAGTTTCATTCACAGCATCTCCTCCAATCTAAAGATGTCACGGTAACTACTGTATATGAGGTCTGTTTTAACTTTAAATTATTGTGTTGCTAAAAGAAAAATGAAAGAAGAACATTTTGGAGAAATAATCCAAACAACTTGAATATTAAATGTAATCTTTTCTATTCTGTTCACTCTGTCCCTATTGAATGGTCAGATTTGTAATCTTGTTTAGTTTTTTGATTGTATAGTTACTGATTTGAATCAGCAAATTTAGACTTTTATTTAGGGAAAGTTCTTTTAAGTCTGTAAGAAAAAACCTGTTTATTATTCAAAGTAAGGTAAAGGAAATATTTGATTGTATTAACATTTGCATGGAACAATTTCAATAGATACCCAGCTCTATAGAGAAGGAGAATGAGGGAGATTCTTAATGTAGTCCACGGGATTACATATAATGCATGCATATAAATCATATTATTTTCTGCCAGTTTAACTGACAGGAAACTTGGTGTTGACTCAGCTGTTTCTCCCGATTCCCTCTTCCTCCTGTTCAACATTTCCTTTTGCAATTGCTCGTTTAATTCCTAGTTGAGCCGATAACCACTATCTCTTTTTACATTTTGAGTCTCAACTCTCATATTTAAGAGAAGTGAGAGGAGTGAAGTCTCGGGAAAAGTCCCAGGACAAAAGGGCCGTTGGAGGAATGAAAATTACTAAAATGTGTCCATCTTCAAGGAAAGAAAAACATCAGATATACTATATGGCCAAAAGTAGATGGACACCCTTGTCTACATACGTTTGTGTAGTATGGATGTGGGGCTGTTTTTAATCTTTTGGGGAGGTTTCATTTAAAGAAAATCTTAATGCTACAGCGTACAATGACATTTTAGACCGGTGTCCCAACATTTTTGATTTGTGATCTTTTAAATCAAAGCATTTTATCACAGGTTGCATGTCTATGAGTTATAACTATTCAGTCTTTCACAGTAAAAATGCAAAGTTTAGAAATAAGTCAAATATGTAGCAGGTGCAAGAATTTTTCTTCCTCCTCCTATCTGTTTTTATCTTCTCAAGACCGGTCAGATTTATCTTTGGAGAAGACTCTTCAACATGACAATAGGTCCGAAAAGCAATGGCTTCCATAGTTCTGTATCAAAGAACCTGACTGGTCGGTACAGAGCTCTGACCTCAACCACGATACAACACCTTTGGGATGAACGCCAGCTGCTTGCCAGGCCTCATCACCCAACATCAGAGCCTGACCTCACTGATGCTCTTGTGACTGAATGGGAGCAAATCCCTGCAGCCAGGTTCTAAAACTTTGTGGAAGGTCTTGCTGGGAGAGGGAAGGCTCTTATAGCAGCATGCGGAAAATTGTCTCACTGACTTCAGAGTAAACTCACCATTTATTAATTCATTTAATGGTTCCTTTCATCCTGAGCTCCATGCTGACCTTTGAACTCTGTGGGTTGGAGCATATTCTTCAACACTCAGGCGAGACCATCATGGCATTTGTCAACAAGTAGGGAACAGCTTGTCGCTGTCTGGTAGTAAAGTAGGTTTATGTTGTTTAGAAGGAATAAAACAAGCCGTCTTTTCCAGTCCACTTTTAGGTTTTTATATTATGTATTTTGTCTTTGTCAGGAAAATTAGTAGTTAATAGGACCAAAAACAATCAATAAACAGAAGTACAGGAAGTATGCTGCTCTGAAACACAAATCTTCTCTTTATATGAATCATAACTTAGAAACAACATACAACATTAGACAGCATGAAATCACACAGCTAGACTCCCATCAGTCCGTATTGGCTGGTCAGATGTATTTGCCAGTATGGTTTGTTCAACGTTAGCGGAGTTTGCCAGTGCGGTTGTAGCGTCTGTAGAGGAATTTGATCCTCTTCTCCAAGTTGTGTTTGTCCAGAGTCATCATTCGGTCTCCCACCATCTTCTTCTTTCTAACTAGACGCTGCAGTTCGTTGCCTTTGAAAGCCTTCAGCCAGCAGGGAGCCACGATGAGGTCTTTGGGATGAGCTTTAAAGTCCCCTGCAGACACAAAGTAAGGAGATCAGAAACCTCAGCGAGAATGAAATGTAGTAAGACTGTACGCACACTCACTGATGCTCAATCCAGCCTTTTTCAGGAAAATTAAGTCTAGTAACTGAAATCATGACACATGACTTTGGTACTGTGGTTCTCCGACAATAACAAGAAAACTTAATCACACACATCTGAATCCATCGATGCATAGTGCATCCTAACAGTTTGATTACGTGCTGAGACTGTCAACTAAACCAACAAATTCCACAGTCTCAGACGGGCTTCAACTGGTCGGGGACACTTACCTAAGATGCCTATGTTATCATAAACTCCATACATGCTCCTCTTCTCAGTCCACCTGTCCACCTTCTTTAGCTGAGGGATGGCATGCATCCTGATCTGACAGCACGTACCTGAAGAAAGCACATTATTTCACGTCAGCATTCAGTAGCTTACCTTTTGTGAATATACATTTAGTTCTGTTACAATTACTAAATGAAATTTATTAGTTATTATAATATTTTTTTTTTAAATGGATCAATCATTTTAGTCATTTATCAAGCAAAAATGCTAAATATTCTTCTCAAATATGAGGTTTTGCTGTTTGTTTGTTTTTTAATCACAGAAAACTGGAAATATTTGGCCATTAGACTGTTATTCAGATAAAACAATCAATTTGAGAACATCCCCGTGGGGCTCAGGGAATCACCGTGGGCATTTTAATCTATCAATTGTTTATTTGACAAAAAAAAAAATCAACAGATTAAATGATAATGTTTATTTGCAGACCTAACTAACTCATTAAAAGGTACTAAATTCGATATTCAGAGCATATCTATTGTCTCCACGCCGGTTCACAGTGGACGCAGAAGCGGCGAGATTTTCAGAGAAGTGCTGCCTGCTTCAGCGATAGTTTCGTGGTCTGGTTTATTTTCTCTTCGTGTGTTGAGCGAGTCTGGAAAACACACTGATAATCTACTATAAACAATATAAATGATTCTAACTTATCATATAAAGAGAAGATTTCTGTGTTTCAGAGCAGCATGCTTCCTGTACTTCCGTTTATTGATTGTTTTTCAGTGTTGATCATGCACCTCTGCTGCTATATTAATATATTAATGCCCTGAGAACATATTTACAAGGAAGCAAATTTAAGAAAATTGGCCTTGGGTGATTTATTAGTTTACTCTCCTCTACACCTGCAAACGGGGTTCTAATTTTGTAATGTGTAATTGTACTAGGAATCGACCGAGTATCGGCCTGGCTGATATTATTGGCCGATATTCAGCATTTTGCCGATTATCGGTATCGGCATTTTTCTAACCGATAAAATGAATTAATTCATAATTGCGTTACTTTGGCTCTGATCAGCCTCTAAAGTCTTTACACTTTATAAAACTTCAGAGAGATATTGTTTATTTATTCATTAAAACTTTCAGTTAACGTTATAAGAAGCTGGGAGCTCCCTGCACTTTTTGTTGTAAGATAATGTTGAAAAGTTCTCTTTTAATTAACATATGCTTTAATGCATTTCAATTAAGTTTTGTGTTATTCCCATTTTTGACACCAAGATTTTTATTTTTACTGTAAATGTATATCGGTTCAAAATATCGGTTATCGGTCTCCTTGATTACTAATAATCGGTATCGGTCATGAAAAAAACATATCGGTCGATCCCTAAATTGTACTAGTTTGTGATCCCTGTGTGAGGTCTGATTCTTGATATGCTGTAAGACCTAGGGGGCAATTATCATTTAAGTGTCATCAAAATAACTGACAAAGGCACACACTGTTAACAAAAAAGTACATACTAGTAATACTGTTTCTTCAGTACAGACACAGAGACACACAACACACATGAAGCTCCAGTATGATCAGTATGATCAGCATCATGACTCCTCACCAGTAGAGACGGTCCTGGCTGTGTGCAGCAGAGTCCCAGCAGACTGACAGAGGGAAGCTCCAGCTCTCAGTAATCCTCCCAGCACAGACATGTCCTCTACAACAACACAATAACTGTCAGCTTCACATGAGAGGTGTTGAGTTTACTCAGGTCAAGCGGCTATTGTACGAGTAGTATCTAATGTTTATCTATCAAACAGTGTTACAGCTCTCCATGTTATCTTCACTTTGACCCTTAACTAGCTTTAGCTTCATTAAACACAGCACTATCAACATTACCAGTCTCCACGTGCAGCTGCGATCTGGTGCCGCTTAAATCTGTCGTTATTATGACAGCGAAGCATAAACTGTGCGGATATATATAAGACTATTAAATGAATGTTATTGAGGCTTTAACTCAACGTGCTCCTACAGGACGCCTCCATCTTACTCATCTACAGCCCACAATGCATAGCGCCGGTACAGTACTGTCTTCTTCCTTGGTGTTTATTGGAGGTTGGCAAACCAGCTTAGAGGTGCATTACCGCCACCTACTGGACTACTGGAGTGTGGAGCAGGAGACTGACAGGAATATAAATAAATAAAAAATAAATAAAATAAATAAATAATTATTATTATAATTATGATTATTATAATTATAATTACGATTATGATTATGATTATAATAAGAAGAATAACAGTGATAATAATAATTATTATTTTATTTATTTTATTTATTTTATTTATTATTATAATTATTATTATTATTATTATTATTATAATTATTGTTTATTTATTTTTTATTTATTGTATTTATTTTATTATTAATACTAATTATAATACTAATTATTACTATTATTATGTTTTAATTCTTTTTTATTTATTTTATTTATTTTATTATTATTCATTTATTTTTATTTTATATTGTTTATTTATTTTATTTTTTTTATTATTTTTATTTTTATTATTATTAATTATAATAAAATAATAACAATACTACTAATAATTAAATTCTCTCCATTATTCCTGTTGCCCTTAAGTAATTAATTAGAAGATTGTGTACTTTCTTAGATTTCTTTCCTAGCAGATTCCCCATTGTAATATTTCCATCATCTACTCCTGATAGCAATTCCCTTCTTTCTTTGTCATATCTGTTGCACTCTATAAGAACATGCTCGACAGATTCAGGGTTTATTACAGTGCTGCATAGTTCCCTTATTGTCGTTAGAGCAGCGCAACAACAATCGTTTTGACAGTTTTTGCACCTGTTTTTCATCCAGCAGAGGGAGATATCGGTACAGGAGGACAACATCCATTGACTGAACATGGATTTTTTTGTTCGGTAGATTTTGGAGGAAAAAATAACACAAAAGTATTTTTTATATTTGAGTTGAAGTCTTTTTGTGAGGGATCTCTATACTTGAAATGTAGTATATACATATATATATAGCTGACAAGGAATAACACACACACATATAGAGCTGGAAAAGATCAGCTGCTGACAGGGTAAAACTCCTCTGCAGCTCTGATACATTTCAGCTTATTATGAACATGATTTACAGATGGATTATATATAACATAAAGAAAATGTCTCTTTTGCAATTATGACTCTTCATTTCAGTGATCCAGTAAATTTTTTTTATTTTATTCATGAGGATTACATCTGACAGATTATAGTCCACTCAATCCTTTTTACATGCTGAAATTCCTTTAAAGGACCATTACAACCCATAAAATACAGTTGTCACCTGCCAAAATCTGATTGCAGCTCCTACCTTGTAAGGAGTTTTTTTCTGTCTCAGAAGGGTTTGATTTCATTCATGAGGATTATATCTCTCTAATGCCGTTAATACTCGAAGCAGAGTTATCAATGCCACTATAGTATGACTTTTTATCGATGCATATGACTTTTTTATTTTTTTCGACATACTATACTATGACATCTTTAAAAAATATATTTCGACATACAGTACAGTTTTTTTACTATGACTTTTTAAATAAAAAATTCAACATAATATACTATGACTTTTTTCGACATACTATACTATGACTTTTTGTTATTTTTTTCGACATACTATGCTTTATTGTTTTTTTGACATATTATACTTTGACTTTTAAATTTGTTTTAGACATGCTATAATATGATTTTTTTTTACGTACTATACTCTGATATTTTTTTTCTGACATATTATACTATGACTTTTTTTCAACATACATGACTATGACTGTTTTTTATTTCGTTCAACATACTATACTATGACTTTTTCGACATCACTATACTACAACATTTTAAAAAACATTTTGACAGACTATACTATGACTTTTTTTTTACATACTATATTATGACTTTTTTTATTTTGCGACATGCTATACTATATCTTGTTATTGACATACTATATTATGACTTTTTAATTTTTTTGACATACTATACTATGACTTTTTTCAACATATCTTACTATGACTTTTTTTATTTTCTTCGACATACTATACTTTGACTTTTTTATTTTTCGACATACTATACTATACTATGACTTTTTAAAAATGTTTTCGAAATACTATATTATGACTTTTTTTGTCGACATATTATAATATTACTTTTTATTTTTTGCGACATGCTATATTATATCTTTTTATCGACATACATGACTATGACTTTTTTATTTTTATATTATTTATTTTTTTCTATACTATGAATTGTTTTTTTGACATACTATACTGTGGCTTTTTCCCAACATACAGTACTGTACTATGACTTTTTGTTACTAAAAATTTGACATAATATACTATGACGTTTTTCGACATACTATACTATGACTTTTTTTCAACATAATATATTAAGACTTTTTTATTTTATTCAACATACTATACTATAGCTTTTTTTGACAAAATATACTATGACTTTTTGAAAACATTTCAACATACTATACCAGTGGTCTCAAACTCAATTTACCTGGGGGCCGCTGGAGGCAGAGTCTGGGTGAGGCTGGGCCGCATCAGGTATTCCACAAAAAAAGCTTTGTTAAAAAAAACAACAATCTTCTCAAACGTCATTATTAACAGTTCTTTAACTTGAATGGGTTCTTCTGAACATGAACTGTCCTGAACATTAATGGAACATTGAAGAACATGAACGGTTCTTCTGAACATGGCCTCTATTGCGTCTCCCACTTTTCCTGAAATTGTCTGTGCTCGTCACCAACCTTTCTCTTCACTGCAGGCTTTGAAAAAGACATGATTGGGGCTGTGTGACAAGATATATATTCATTCCACTTGGTGTCACTCCGCAATAAAGTTGTGCCTGCTGTGTTTGTGTTGCTCTGCAATTACACCACCAAACCGCTAGTTGGCGGCGGCGTCTCTATGAGTTTCCTTCTTCTTCTTGTACTACAAACAGAAACTGAGCGGAGTTGGAGCTAATAACTGTTGAACCACAGAACTTTTACTGACATTACTGCAACGCCGAAAAGAGAAAATATATCTGAGTGGATTTGTGTGAACAAACATTGAAAAGATGGAGGCAGAGAGAAGTAGAACTTTCTGTGGTTGTCCGGGGTCCTGGCCGCTCAGCATCGCTGAGAGACTGGACCAATCACAGCTGTTGCGGTCTGCGTCGCCGCGACGTGTAGTTACATTTCTGGAGAGGTGCACGTCAGGCTACGGCGTCGATTCAACGCAGAAGTATAAATCAAGCTTTAATCGAGTTTATGCGATGTTACACGGGCGCCGCCATAGTTGTTGTGAAATGTTTCTCTGCTTGCATCAAGCCCGGCCGATTGCCCGCCCCCGGGAGCCATATACCCCGCTGTGATTGGTAGGTTCGTTCAGCTCGGGCTCGCGCAACAAAGGGACCTTCCACGGCAAACTGCCATTCACATAAAACTCGCGGGCCGAGGGCGCCTGGTTAGCTCAGTTGGTAGAGCGGGCGCCCATGTAACAAGACTTGGTCCTGACCGCGGCGGCCCGGGTTCGAATCCGGCCTGTGGCCCTTTCCGCATCCACTCTCTCTCTCCCCCCTTTCCAAGACTCTATCCACTGTCCTGTCAATAAAAATGAAAAAATGCCCCCAAAAAAAAATTTATAAAAAAAAAAAAAATTTTCGGGCCGCACTAACATTAAACTTTCATATCAAGGTGGGGGCCACAAAATATCGTCTTGCGGGCCGCAATTGGCCCGCGGGCCGCGAGTTTGAGACCCCTGTACTATACTATGACTTTTTAAAAAAACTTTCGACAGACTTTACGATTACTTTTTTTTCAAAATAGTATACTATGACTTTTTAAAAAAATGTTCAACATAATATACTATGATTTTTTTTAAAAACTTTTGACATACTATACTACTACTTTTTAAAAAATATTTTGACAAACTATACTGTTATTTTTTTTATTTTTTCGACATTACTTTTTTTCACTTTTTTCAACATACTATATGACTTTCTAAATTTTTTTATATACTATACTATGACTTTTTTCCGACATACTATATCATAGTTTTTTTTTCGACATACTATACTATACTATAACAAAACAGGACAAAACAGGACTTTTTTGTCCTGTTTTGTTGACATAACATATAATGACTTGTGAAATAGCTCACTGAGGTAGATGTCTGGTTGGATTACTGGAGGTTGTGAGTTTGATCCTTATGTGACACACTGAGTTTTGAGGGCTGACTTCAAATGAAGAAGTCAAATAGAAAAACAGACATTACATCAGTGTATCTGGTCAGATAGCTTAGTGTGGTAGATAGCTCTTTGGAGTACTGGAGGTGGTGGGTTTGATCCTTATGTGACACAGTCTGTTTTCAGGTCTAACTTCTAATGACGAAGTCAAATATACGAAGACACCAGTCCAAAGTGCGTGTGGCATTGGTGGCTTGGCTGTTTTTGCATAATCCCCCAGTCATATCTCTCCGAAACCCTGGGAGGAGACGCTCATCTCACTCCACTGTTGGGCACTGGGCATCGATGTGAGGGTGGGGATCGAACCCTACTCTGCTGCAGCCAGAACCGGGAACTTAACAGTCAAGCCACCAATGCCACACGCACTTGGCATAGTTCTCTTCGCATATTTGACTTCGTCATTAGAAGTTAGACATTGAAAACAGACTGTGTCACATAAGGAGCGAACCCACAACCTCCAGTATTCCAACCAGCTATCTACCACACTGAGCTATCTGACAAGATACACTGATGTAATGTCTGTTTTTCTATTTGACTTCTTCATTTGAAGTCAGCCCTCAAAACTAAGTGTGTCACATAAGGATCAAACCCAAAACCTCCAGTAATCCAACCAGACATCTACCACCGTGAGCTATTTCACAAGTCATCATATGGCATGTCAGCAAAAGAGTACAAAAAAGTCAAAGTATATTATGTTGACAAAAGGGAAAAAAGTCATAGTATATGTCGAAAAAAAGTCATTTTACACTTTTTTCATCAAACTATACTATCACTTTTTATCCTGAAATTTTTCTACATACTATACTAACGTTTTTTATGAAATTTTTCGATATACTATACTATGAATTTTTTTGACATACTAAACTGTGACTTTTTTCTATTTTGTGATATGCTATACTATAGCTTTTTTACGACATACTATACTATGACTTTTTTATGACTCTTTTTGACATACTATTCTATGCCTTTTTATAGTATATTGTATCATACGTAAAGGATAATGTACAGCGAGCCGGTCATTGTTGTGAAAGAAACCCCAACAGGCCGAGGTCTCTCATCGCCCTGAAGGGGATTCTTTCACAATAATGACCCGCTAGCTGTACATTATCGCACTTATTACACGGCTGCTTACTTAAGAAATCAATATTTTGCCAGAGTTCGACATCAGAACCGCGCCCATAGAAAGGGTCTGCTATAAAGAAATTGCAGACCGCAGAACGCCGTGATTGACCAATCGGAAAAGAGTATTCAACACAGCAGTGTAATTATACACTGTAAAACCTGTTGTTGTTGTAAGTTGATCTTACTTACTTAAAAATCTAGGGAACTGATTGCCTTGAAAAAAGGCACTTATGTTTAATTAATATCTACTTGTTAATTTAATTTACATTTTGTTGTGTTTACTTAATTTTGTGAGGTTGTTCCAACTAAAAAATGGCAAGTGTAGTTGCATATGCCTAGAGAGGTGGCACCCCTAACCACAAGGGGGAGCTAGTGTCAATAGAGGAAGGGAAGGTTCGCTGCTGGAGACTGGAGACCGGAAGTGGGTGGAGGGTGCGGTGCACCACATGGTGCGCCATCCATGAGGGTGCGAGGTAGAGTTCTTTATTGTATAAAATAAATTGTCAAAGTGCGTGAGCCGAGGCCATCAGGGTGGGTGCCATCACGGCAGAAGAAGGCTGGACGTTTCCAGAAAACTGTCAATGAAAACTAAGTTGCAGGCTGTAGCTATACAGGTTAATTGCAGCCAGGTGTGGAAGCTCAGAGTGCGGCTAACGACTCGCGCTGCCGTGGAGTGGGGGGATGGGACCGGAGATTAAAACCTGTATGCCGTGGACCGTGAGGGAGTCAAGGCGTTTGTTGAAGTCACGTTTGAGTGTTTCAGAGGTCAGAGGTCACCCATGAGTGGATGGAGACGTGTGGACAGAGGCGGGCAGGAGCTCACCGTGGCGCTGGTGAAAAGTTGGGTATGGCCTTTGTGCGGGAGGAGTGCCCAGGTATGGCTGCTGGGGGGATCCGAGGCGACAGTGGGCCTCTGCAGACCAGAGGAGGGAAGTTGTGCATGTCGAGGATCAGCAGCAGGACAGTGAGCAGTGGCCCCAGACTGTGGAGGAGAGGCAGCTTCAACAGGCCCGACAGCAGGACAGGGAGCAGTGGCATCGGGCTCACGGGTCAGGGACCAAAGGTCATGGTGTCCAGGAGTTTTTGGTACAGCGTGGAGATTCTTCCTTCAACATGTGTGATGTTTATGGACCAGACGGGTGCAGCTGACCCAGCCGGATGGGGAGGTGAATGAGCCATGGATTGTAGATAGATGGGATGGCTGGGGAGCAGAAACAAAAAGGAGGCAAGTACATGGCTAAAAGTGCAAAATTATTAAGTGATCAGTCGTGGAGGGCAGCAGCTGCAGAGAGGAGCTCCAACAAATAATATCTCACTTTTAATCAGTGAGATCAGCTGTTAAACACTTAGCTGAAATGAAAACATGAAAACCTGCAGACACCCAGGCTGTTGTTTACTGTCTCTCTCTTCATATATTACGTGCACACACGCACACACAGACTGATACTTTCAGTCTTACTGTTGTTAAGAGCTGAGTGGAATATTTTGTCATTTTCAAAGAAACAAGCGCAGCAAAACTGCTCATTGGCTTAATTTCATTATTACTAAGGCATCAGTGAGGTTGGAAATTTAAAACAGACAAAACATTATTAAACATTAGATTCCATTCAACTTTGACACAGCCACACCGAAATAGCCTGTGCAGAGAAGAGTTGCTCTCTTACTGTAAATTGTGCAGTGTGTCTGCAACTTTAATTTAAAATAGATTATGCTGCAAGAAAAATGCAGTAAAAAATAAAAGTTAAAAGATTAGGAGGCAGTTTTTTTCACCACGTCATAATTTTCACCACAATTCAGAAAGAAAGATTTATCATGCTCTTAGTTTTTGCATCACAGATACAATCATGTTTCCGGCTTCAGCTTCACAGCGCTGAACAAAATGCTGACTTAACACAATTTTAAAAAATTCTCAGCAGAGCAGCTTTTTTTTTTATCTGTGCTCTGCTTCCTCTGCCAGTAAAACACAGTGGAACATTATAATATTCATCACCTACACATACGTGATATAATCAAACCAGTTATTATAATTAAACCACAGCACTGTTTACAATAAGTCAGAAGTCTAGATGATCTCATTAAAACTTAATGCTGATTCAAATTAGAAAATAAAAACTGTGTCTGTGACAAGAGCAGATAATGAGAGCTCGACACAGGAACAAACTACTCATCTTCTGAATTTCTGCAGAAGCATCTAATTTGACTATTTTCCAACTCATCTTATTAACATAATCATCTGCATTCCCTCAAGCTCAAAGCTCAACTGTTTCCACGTGAGGGGCATTTTCTTTCACAGTACCTTAACCTCATATTCAGATACAGTGGAGATGATGAAACATCAGCTGTAGGAAAGACCACCTCATAAAGAGTGACGCACACGTGCCCCCAAGACTGAGGTTCACAGATAGTTTGAACTGAAGCCACAGCAACAAGAAATGTGACACTGATTGAAATTTATTGTGCGTGAGGAGGAAGTCCTGGGTGGATTAGATTAAAAGACTTACAATATCACTCACCCAGCAGTCACAAGGCTGTTAGCAGGGAAAATGTTTCTAGATGACGAAAAACACCCCTGTGGTTTCACCCACATGTTCTCAGGTGTATCCGTCCCTCCATGTGTCTATCTAGCTATGCTTTTTACATACACTAGGTTTTCCAAATCTTTTTTATCACAGTTTTTATCTAGTTTCTACAAATTTATTTTGTGAAAAATGCTAAATTACCTGAAAAAATGAGCTGTAATATATCAGATAAATGGCAAGCTCTTACATTCTAG